>NW_026600257.1:629191-631691 GCF_029448725.1 Salvelinus fontinalis
AGTGTTCCATATTGTTCTAGTGTTCTATATTGTTCTAGTGTTCTATATTGTTCTAGTGTTCTATATTGTTCTAGTGTTCTATATTGTTCTAGTGTTCTATATTGTTCTAGTGTTCCATATTGTTCTAGTGTTCTATATTGTTCTAGTGTTCTATATTGTTCTAGTGTTCCATATTGTTCTAGTGTTCTATATTGTTCTAGTGTTCTATATTGTTCTATATTGTTCTAGTGTTCCATATTGTTCTAGTGTTCTATATTGTTCTAGTGTTCTATATTGTTCTAGTGTTCTATATTGTTCTAGTGTTCTATGAAGTTGTTGACGTTAGCTCCCTCCTTTGAAAACAGACACGTGGAAAGACTCTAGGGATGAACATGTTCATATTCAATATGTTCCCATTGTTCCTCTTTAATGCATTTAATTATATGTTGCAATTAAAAGTCTTGGGTAGTAAGTTGATACAAATCCAAGTCTGGAAGGTTAACTCCAACCTTAGACTTAGGGGTATATAAACCTTTCCATTTTATTCTATGAGTTTTATCTGCCCATATAAAGTCTGTTATGGCCGAGTATACTGTGAATGTGTTCGGTGGGGTAATTGGTATTACCAACAATAAATGTCACATCTTTGGCAGCCATGCTGTTCTAAAGAGGTCTAGTAGACCTGTAAGATTTATGGGAAGATTATTCCATTTAATTAAATCTGCTTTCATATTGTTGTTGAGTAATGGAGTAAAGTTATCTTTGTGTATTTGAGTCCCGCATACTCCTGCTCCCTCCCTCCGGCGTTCGATGTCGCCGGTCTACTAACCACCGGTCCTGGCAACCCACATCACACCTGCTCCCCGTCGTTAAGCACACCTGCTCCCCATCGTTAAGCACACCTGCTCCCCATCGTTAAGCACACCTACTCCCCATCGTTAAGCACACCTGCTCCCCATCGTTAAGCACACCTGCTCCCCATCGTTAAGCACACCTGCTCCCCGTCGTTAAGCACACCTGCTCCGCATCGTTAAACACACCTGCTCCCCATCGTTAAGCACACCTGCTCCCCGTCGTTAAGCACACCTGCTCCCCATCGTTAAGCAACCTGCTCCCCATCGTTAAGCACCCCTGCTCCCCATCGTTAAGCACACCTGCTCCCCATCGTTAAGCACACCTGCTCCCCATCGTTAAGCACACCTGCTCCCCATCGTTAAGCACACCCGCTCTCCATCGTTAAGCACACCTGCTCCCCATCGTTAAGCACACCTGCTCCCCATCGTTAAGCACACCTGCTCCCCATCATTAAACACACCCTGCTCCCCATCGTTAAGCACACCTGCTCCCCATCATTAAGCACACCTGCTCCCCATCGTTAAGCACACCTGCTCCCCATAGTTTAGCACACCTGCTCCCCACTATTGACTTATCCTTATACCGATCACGTTCATTACGCTGCTCCTGTTGTGTATTTTATTCATGTTTATTATTAAACTCAGCTTGTGCACGTGCTTCCAGACTCCCTGCGTATGTTACAATTCGTTTTTTCATCACTTAAGCATCCTAAGTATAAACATTTTTTTTTGTGATCCACTTAAAGGATTGCTGCAGATCATGAGTGATTGTTTTTCAATTATTTTAGTATTCTGAAAATATGAGTTTTTTAAATTTTATTGTCGCAATTTATTAAACTTATGGGTCGGTGATCAGGCCTATCTCTGTTGTGTTGTCAGCAAAATGGTGTGTGAGTCATGCGTGGCCACACAGTTGTTGGAGTACAGGATGGGACTAAGCACGCACCCCTGAGGGGCCCCCGTGTTGAGGGTCAGCATGGTGGATGTGTTGCCTACTCTCACTCCCCCTGAGCGGCCCGTCATGAAGTCCATGATCCAGTTGCTCACGTTACCTAGGTCTTTTTGCACACATGGAGAATGGTGGTCTGCTTTAAAAATGTAACTATTACAGACGGAGTCTGGGAGAGGCTGAACATGTCAGTTAAAGAACCTGTGGCCTTGTGAATGTTAACCTGTTTAAAGGTCTTACTCCCATCGGCTAAGAAGAGCGTGATCACACAGTCGTCCGGAACTGCTGGTGTATGGTTCAGTGTTTCTCGTCTAGAAGCGAGCGTAGAAGGCATTTAGCACGTCTCACTGGGCAGCTTGTGGCTAGATTTCCCTTTGTAATCCGTGATATTTTGCAAGCCCTGACACATCTGACTAGTGCCAGAGCTGGCGTAGTAGGATTCCATCTTGGTCCTGTATTGACAATTTGCCTGTTTGAAATGGCTCGTTTGAGGTCGTAGCGGGATTTCTTAGTGGCAGCTCCTTGAAAGCGGCAGCTCTTTAGCTCAGTGCAGATGTTGCCTGTAATCCATGGCTTTCGGTTGGGATATATTGTTAGATACTACTGATACTACTGAATCTGAGAACATATTCCAGTCTGTGTTAGCGAAACAGTCCTGTAGCTTAGCATCACGCTTCATCTAACCACTTCCATATTGAGTGTGTCACTGGTACTTCCT
>NW_026600257.1:636691-669191 GCF_029448725.1 Salvelinus fontinalis
TAACAATCTGCCAGAGGTGAGGAGGAAACAGGAGGAAGAGAAGAGGAGGGAGGACTTCCTGACTAACAGGCTGAGAGCAGATCTCTTCAAAAAGGTCAGATCGTCTGGAAATACGGAATGTCTCTCTCTCTCTGTTAATTGATTGGTTGCTGCAGTAACTGTTTACTATTGTTGGTTATGCTGGTGAATGTATAGTAATACTTATACAGTAGGGATTATAGTGATATAGTAGGGATTATAGTGATATAGTAGGGATTATAGTGAAACAGTAGGGATTATAGTGATACAGTAGGGATTATAGTGATACAGTAGTGATTATAGTGATTACAGTAGGGATTATAGTGATATAGTACAGATTATAGGGATATAGTACAGATTATGGTGATATAGTACAGATTATGGTGATATAGTAGGGATTAAAGTGATACAGTAGGGATTATAGTGATACAGTAGGGATTATAGTGATATAGTAGGGATTATAGTGAAACAGTAGAGATTATAGTGATACTGTAGGGATTATAGTGATATAGTAGGGATTATAGTGATATAGTAGGGATTATAGTGATATAGTAGGGATTATAGTGATTACAGTAGGGATGATATTGATTATAGTAGGGATTATAGTGATATAGTAGGGATTATAGTGATATAGTAGGGATTATAGTGATATAGTAGGGATTATAGTGATATAGTAGGGATTATAGTGATATAGTAGGGATTATAGTGATATAGTAGGATTATGGTGATACAGTAGGGATTATAGTGATATAGTAGGGATTATAGTGATATAGTAGGATTATGGTGATATAGTAGGGATTATAGTGAAACAGTAGGGATTATAGTGATATAGTAGGGATTATAGTGATATAGTAGGGATTATAGTGATATAGTAGGGATTATAGTGATATAGTAGGGATTATAGTGATATAGTAGGGATTATAGTGATTACAGTAGGGATGATATTGATTATAGTAGGGATTATAGTGATATAGTAGGGATTATAGTGAAACAGTAGGGATTATAGTGATATAGTAGGGATTATAGTGATATAGTAGGGATTATAGTGATATAGTAGGGATTATAGTGATATAGTAGGGATTATAGTGATATAGTAGGATTATGGTGATACAGTAGGGATTATAGTGATATAGTAGGGATTATAGTGATATAGTAGGATTATGGTGATATAGTAGGGATTATAGTGATTACAGTAGGGATTATAGTGATTATAGTGAATTGAACTTCATTAACAGCCCATTAATGAGTCTATGAGCCATAAAAACAATGAACTGAACTAACAGCCCATTAATGAGTCTATGAGCCATAAAAACAATGAACTAGTTTAACACACAGCTACACCTCTGTCCTACACGCTCCATTACCTTGTAAAAGGCCACAGCATTTCCATTAATGTCTTACAGTAAAGACCTGAAGCTGTAACATAGATATGTCCTCTACAGCTAAATTACTGTCAGAAGGTAATGGCCTCGCGTTGCCGGGAGTGATGCAAAGGTGGATTGACATTTCAGTATTTTCGTTTTGGGTTCAAGCTCACTGTGATTAAAACCAGAACTGTAAGCATGGGAAAGAGGAGGCTAAAATTTGATGTGTATTTTTTTTATTTTTAAGATTCGTTGTTAGGTAGTAATAGGTATGATTAGGCCTGGGAAGCCTATGACTGGTTAGGATTAGGCCTGGGAAGCCTATGACTGGTTAGGATTAGGCCTGGGAAGCCTATGACTGGTTAGGATTAGGCCTGGGAAGCCTATGACTGGTTAGGATTAGGCCTGGGAAGCCTATGACTGGTTAGGATTAGGCCTGGGAAGCCTATGACTGGTTAGGATTAGGCCTGGGAAGCCTATGACTGGTTAGGATTAGGCCTGGGAAGCCTATGACTGGTTAGGATTAGGCCTGGGAAGCCTATGACTGGTTAGGATTAGGCCTGGGAAGCCTATGACTGGTTAGGATTAGGCCTGGGAAGCCTATGACTGGTTAGGATTAGGCCTGGGAAGCCTATGACTGGTTAGGATTAGGCCTGGGAAGCCTATGACTGGTTAGGATTAGGCCTGGGAAGCCTATGACTGGTTAGGATTAGGCCTGGGAAACCTATGACTGGTTAGGATTAGGCCTGGGAAGCATATGACTGGTTAGGATTAGGCCTGGGAAGCCTATGACTGGTTAGGATTAGGCCTGGGAAGCCTATGACTGGTTAGGATTAGGCCTGGGAAGCCTATGACTGGTTAGGATTAGGCCTGGGAAGCCTATGACTGGTTAGGATTAGGCCTGGGAAGCATATGACTGGTTAGGATTAGGCCTGGGAAGCCTATGACTGGTTAGGATTAGGCCTGGGAAGCCTATGACTGGTTAGGATTAGGCCTGGGAAGCCTATAACTGGTTAGGATTAGGCCTGGGAAGCCTATACCTGGTTAGGATTAGGCCTGGGAAGCCTATAACTGGAACCCTTTCATCAGAGGTGATTAATACTCAGGTTTACATCGATTCTTCCCTGACTAGTAAACAGATTATGTATTTCCTTTTGTCAAGGGACATATTCATGTAATTGGTTTTTGTAGGACTAGAGATGCAGATATTTAAACTGAACAAAATGACCACCATCGCTTGTCCCTCGGTCTCGTGTCCTTCCATAGTTTTCCAACTGAAAACACTGCTTGTCCCTCGGTCTCGTGTCCTTCCATGTTAACCAACTGAAAACACTGCTTGTCCCTGGGTCTCGTGTCCTTCCATGTTAACCAACTGAAAACACTGCTTGTCCTTGGGTCTCGTGTCCTTCTGTTAACCAACTGAAAACACTACTTGTTCCTCGGTCTCGTGTCCTTCCATAGTTAACCAACTGAAAACACTGCTTGTCCCCAGTTGAGCACAACACCACGTGCTGCCTGCTGTGACCACCAGAGGGCCCTGTTCACATATATTTACATTTCAACCACTCCTTTTTTCACAAGACCAGGAAATCAAATGACTTGCGGCGTGATTATTTTTTTTTGAACACACACGTCAATGCTGACATTAAAGTCACAAATCCAATGAGTCTGAAGCTGAAAATCTCTAACACATTGTTGTATTGTTTTTACTGTTGTCTACTGGTGAGAGAGAGAGAGGAGCAACTTTTAGCTTGTTGTGGATCCTCTCGCAAAGATCCACTGAAGCGTGAAATGTTTCCATCTCTATGTTTTGTTGCTGTTGTTGCTGTTCATTAGGCTGTTATGCATAGGGTTATTCATGATATTTCCCTTTAGAAAATGCAATGTCTCTGGGTGCCACTGGGTCCTCCTGTCCTCTCCTCTCTCTGTCTGGTTATGGCTGTCAATGAACAGACTCATTGTTCTCTCTCGGTGTATGAGCCCAGTGTCCACAGGCAAACAAAAAGGCCTTGAAAGAGAGAGAGAGAAAGAGAGAGAGAGGTACACAGTCGCAATCACACCGCAAAGCCATCGTACAGCTGATGGCTGGCAGACAGACAGAGCCCACAGGCAGACAGACAGGCAGACAGAGCCCTCAGACAGACAGACAGACAGACAGGCAGACAGAGCCCTCAGACAGACAGACAGACAGACAGACAGACAGACAGACAGAGCCGACAGAGCCGACAGAGCCGACAGACAGACAGACAGACAGACAGACAGACAGACAGACAGACAGACAGACAGACACATAGCCATACCCAGTCTCCACCCATGCTACTCTGCTGCAGGCTGAGAAAAAACAGGGAACCAGGGACCCAGGCCATAGCCTCAGTCTCCTCTGCTTCAATAGATACTGGACTAGACAGCCTGAATGTGGTACCAAAAAACAGGCCGTTGACTGTGGACATGGCTGCCTGGATGTCTGGATGGGTACAAGGCTATCGATTCCCATCTGAAGCAGAGAGATAGTGGGGAGTTGACTTCTCTTGACTTTAGTTTTTAGTCTTCGTTTAGTTCTGGAGGGTTCTGGAGGGTTCTGGAGGGTTCTGGAGGGATTCTGGAGGGATTCTGGAGGGTTCTGGAGGGTTCTGAGGGTTCTGGAGGGTTCTGGAGGGAGTCTATGGGGTTTCACAGGGGAATATGACTGTGATATATAGCATAGCCCACAGTAATAGATGCTCAATGTGTGATGTGCGCTCTCTCTTTCCTCTTTACAGAAACTGTTAGAACAGATCCTTCAAAGGGGTAGTCGCTGAGTGAAGCCAAGGGTGAATGGTCCGAGCGTACGTGATCCCCCTCCTCCTTCCAGCATACTGCCTTACTTTGAGAGACCCAACAACCATCGAGACGGACTGGCGATTATCATAACGACAGTATTAATACACATTATAATGCTTTGAGAGACCCAACAACCATCAAGACGGACTGACGATTATCATAACGACAGTATTAATACACATTATAATGCTTTGAGAGACCCAACAACCATCAAGACGGACTGACGATTATAATACACATTATAATTAAGCAGCATCATTTTTATAAAATTATAAACAAATTTTAAAAAATTGTAGTAAAAATGGGTGTCATTAGAAATGAAACCAAACGATGTTATAATGATAATTATGTAATGTATAATTATGTAATGTATAATTATGTAATGTATAATTATAATAATGTATAAATATGTAATGTATAATTATGTAATGTATAATTATGTAATGTATAATTATGTAATGTATAATTATAATAATATAATGTCCTTCTAACGTTTAATTAATATATTTTCATTATCATATTACTGTTGTTATGATCAAAACCTGTTTGATTTACAGGAGCACACTGGTCTTCCTGTTTCACTGCTCTAAGCCAATCGTATCGAACTACTGAAAGCTCCGCTGAATGTCAGCCTGCTTCACCAGAAGCTTTCTGAGGGTCTGGAAAAAAAAAGGTGTAGAATACGGGTTTTAGTTGTGAGATTACATTGTAATGAATGCTGCTGTTCTATGTTATCTATGCATAGTGGGCTTTGTACTGTATTGAAGCCTTCCATTAAAACACTGTATCGTTGGCTCCACTAAATGCTGCTCTTCTATGTTATCTATGTTATCCTGCTTGTTTATATTATTCAACTTGATTTAGCAGGTTAAGTTAGTAAGAACAAATTCTTATTTACAACTTCGGCCAATGTGGTCTAGGGTGGGTTCTGTGGTCTAGGGTGGTACATGGGGTCTAGGGTGGGTTCTGTGGTCTAGGGTGGGTTCTGTGGTCTAGGGTGGGTTCTGTGGTCTAGGGTGGTACATGGGGTCTAGGGTGGTAGATGTGGTCTAGGGTGGGTTCTGTGGTCTAGGGTGGGTTCTGTGGTCTAGGGTGGTACATGGGGTCTAGGGTGGGTTCTGTGGTCTAGGATGGTACATGAGGTCTAGGGTGGGTTCTGTGGTCTAGGGTGGTAGATGTGGTCTAGGGTGGTTTCTGTGGTCTAGGGTGGTCTAGTGGTCTAGGGTGGTTTCTGTGGTCTAGGGTGGTCTAGTGGTCTAGGGTGGTTTCTGTGGTCTAGGGTGGTCTAGTGGTCTAGGGTGGTCTAGTGGTCTAGGGTGGTTTCTGTGGTCTAGGGTGGTCTAGTGGTCTAGGGTGGTCTAGTGGTCTAGGGTGGTCTAGTGGTCTAGGGTGGTTTCTGTGGTCCCTGCCATCATTCAGAATTTCCATCAGAACATGGTCTGCAGACTGAATCTGGAGACTCAATCTGGAGACTGAATCTGGAGACTGAATCTGGAGACTGAATCTGGAGACTGAATCTGCAGACTGAATCTGGAGACTGAATCTGCAGACTGAATCTGGAGACTGAATCTGCAGACTGAATCTGGAGACTGAATCTGGAGACTGAATCTGGAGACTGAATCTGCAGACTGAATCTGGAGACTGAATCTGCAGACTGAATCTGGAGACTGAATCTGCAGACTGAATCTGGAGATTGAATCTGCAGACTGGATCTGGAGACTGGATCTGGAGACTGAATCTGGAGACTGAATCTGCAGACTGAATCTGCAGACTGGATCTGCAGACTGAATCTGGAGACTGAATCTGCAGACTGAATCTGGAGACTGCCATCTACTTGCTTACTGTCTACTTGTGTATCGACATGCCTGACTTGTTGTGTGTGTGGGTGACTAATGACTGTTCCATGTAAATATTAAATATATACATCGTACTCATCTTAACCTGTTTAGTCAAATGGTTTTACAGTACACAAGCCCCTGAATGACCATGTGGTTTCTGGGTGAAGTCTTCTTATAGCCACATGTCTCTACCTAGCCATAGGATGCTGGTCAAGAGTAGTGCACTATGTAGGGAATAGGTGCTGGTCAATAGTAGTGCACTATGTAGGGAATAGGAGCTGGTCAATAGTAGTGCACTATATAGGGAATTGGGTCCTGGTAAAAAGTAGTGCACTATATAGGGAATACGGTCCTGATCAAAAGTAGTGCACTATATAGGGAATAGGGCCCTGGTCCTATTCCCTATTCCCTATTCCCTATTACCAGTAGTGGTACCAGGGGATCTCCTCTCCTCTTCCTCTGAGATACTGTCAGCACCATGTAATACCAGGGGTCTCCTCTTCCTCTGAGATACTGTCAGCACCATGTAATACCAGGGGGTCTCCTCTTCCTCTGAGATACTGTCAGCACCATGTAATACCAGGGGGGTCTCCTCTTCCTCTGAGATACTGTCAGCACCATGTAATACCAGGGGGTCTCCTCTCCTCTTCCTCTGAGATACTGTCAGCACCATGTAATACCAGGGGGTCTCCTCTTCCTCTGAGATACTGTCAGCACCATGTAATACCAGGGGGGTCTCCTCTCCTCTTCCTCTGAGATACTGTCAGCACCATGTAATACCAGGGGGGTCTCCTCTCCTCTTCCTCTGAGATACTGTCAGCACCATGTAATACCAGGGGTCTCCTCTCCTCTTCCTCTGAGATACTGTCAGCACCATGTAATACCAGGGGGGTCTCCTCTTCCTCTGAGATACTGTCAGCACCATGTAATACCAGGGGGTCTCCTCTTCCTCTGAGATACTGTCAGCACCATGTAATACCAGGGGGTCTCCTCTTCCTCTGAGATACTGTCAGCACCATGTAATACCAGGGGGTCTCCTCTTCCTCTGAGATACTGTCAGCACCATGTAATACCAGGGGGTCTCCTCTTCCTCTGAGATACTGTCAGCACCATGTAATACCAGGGGGTCTCCTCTCCTCTTCCTCTGAGATACTGTCAGCACCATGTAATACCAGGGGGTCTCCTCTTCCTCTGAGATACTGTCAGCACCATGTAATACCAGGGGGTCTCCTCTTCCTCTGAGATACTGTCAGCACCATGTAATACCAGGGGGTCTCCTCTTCCTCTGAGATACTGTCAGCACCATGTAATACCAGGGGGTCTCCTCTCCTCTTCCTCTGAGATACTGTCAGCACCATGTAATACCAGGGGTCTCCTCTTCCTCTGAGATACTGTCAGCACCATGTAATACCAGGGGGTCTCCTCTTCCTCTGAGATACTGTCAGCACCATGTAATACCATGGGGTCTCCTCTTCCTCTGAGATACTGTCAGCACCATGTAATACCAGGGGGTCTCCTCTTCCTCTGAGATACTGTCAGCACCATGTAATACCAGGGGTCTCCTCTCCTCTTCCTCTGAGATACTGTCAGCACCATGTAATACCAGGGGGTCTCCTCTCCTCTTCCTCTGAGATACTGTCAGCACCATGTAATACCAGGGGGTCTCCTCTTCCTCTGAGATACTGTCAGCACCATGTAATACCAGGGGGTCTCCTCTTCCTCTGAGATACTGTCAGCACCATGTAATACCAGGGGGTCTCCTCTTCCTCTGAGATACTGTCAGCACCATGTAATACCAGGGGGTCTCCTCTCCTCTTCCTCTGAGATACTGTCAGCACCATGTAATACCAGGGATCTCCTCTCCTCTTCCTCTGAGATACTGTCAGCACCATGTAATACCAGGGGGTCTCCTCTTCCTCTGAGATACTGTCAGCACCATGTAATACCAGGGGTCTCCTCTCCTCTTCCTCTGAGATACTGTCAGCACCATGTAATACCAGGGGTCTCCTCTTCCTCTGAGATACTGTCAGCACCATGTAATACCAGGGGGTCTCCTCTTCCTCTGAGATACTGTCAGCACCATGTAATACCAGGGGGTCTCCTCTTCCTCTGAGATACTGTCAGCACCATGTAATACCAGGGGTCTCCTCTTCCTCTGAGATACTGTCAGCACCATGTAATACCAGGGGTCTCCTCTCCTCTTCCTCTGAGATACTGTCAGCACCATGTAATACCAGGGGGTCTCCTCTCCTCTTCCTCTGAGATACTGTCAGCACCATGTAATACCAGGGGTCTCCTCTCCTCTTCCTCTGAGATACTGTCAGCACCATGTAATACCAGGGGGTCTCCTCTTCCTCTGAGATACTGTCAGCACCATGTAATACCAGGGGGTCTCCTCTCCTCTTCCTCTGAGATACTGTCAGCACCATGTAATACCAGGGGTCTCCTCTCCTCTTCCTCTGAGATACTGTCAGCACCATGTAATACCAGGGGTCTCCTCTTCCTCTGAGATACTGTCAGCACCATGTAATACCAGGGGGTCTCCTCTTCCTCTGAGATACTGTCAGCACCATGTAATACCAGGGGTCTCCTCTTCCTCTGAGATACTGTCAGCACCATGTAATACCAGGGGGTCTCCTCTTCCTCTTCCTCTGAGATACTGTCAGCACCATGTAATACCAGGGGGTCTCCTCTTCCTCTGAGATACTGTCAGCACCATGTAATACCAGGGGTCTCCTCTTCCTCTGAGATACTGTCAGCACCATGTAATTCCAGGGAGTCTCCTCTTCCTCTGAGATACTGTCAGCACCATGTAATACCAGGGGGTCTCCTCTTCCTCTGAGATACTGTCAGCACCATGTAATACCAGGGGGTCTCCTCTTCCTCTGAGATACTGTCAGCACCATGTAATACCAGGGGTCTCCTCTCCTCTTCCTCTGAGATACTGTCAGCACCATGTAATACCAGGGGGTCTCCTCTCCTCTTCCTCTGAGATACTGTCAGCACCATGTAATACCAGGGGGTCTCCTCTCCTCTTCCTCTGAGAAACTGTCAGCACCATGTAATACCAGGGGGTCTCCTCTCCTCTTCCTCTGAGATACTGTCAGCACCATGTAATACCAGGGGGTCTCCTCTCCTCTTCCTCTGAGATACTGTCAGCACCATGTAATACCAGGGGTCTCCTCTTCCTCTGAGATACTGTCAGCACCATGTAATACCAGGGGGTCTCCTCTTCCTCTGAGATACTGTCAGCACCATGTAATACCAGGGGGTCTCCTCTTCCTCTGAGATACTGTCAGCACCATGTAATACCAGGGGGTCTCCTCTCCTCTTCCTCTGAGATACTGTCAGCACCATGTAATACCAGGGGGTCTCCTCTTCCTCTGAGATACTGTCAGCACCATGTAATACCAGGGGGTCTCCTCTTCCTCTGAGATACTGTCAGCACCATGTAATACCAGGGGGTCTCCTCTTCCTCTGAGATACTGTCAGCACCATGTAATACCAGGGGGTCTCCTCTTCCTCTGAGATACTGTCAGCACCATGTAATACCAGGGGTCTCCTCTTCCTCTTCCTCTGAGATACTGTCAGCACCATGTAATACCAGGGGGTCTCCTCTCCTCTTCCTCTGAGATACTGTCAGCACCATGTAATACCAGGGGGTCTCCTCTTCCTCTTCCTCTGAGATACTGTCAGCACCATGTAATACCAGGGGGTCTCCTCTCCTCTTCCTCTGAGATACTGTCAGCACCATGTAATACCAGGGGGTCTCCTCTCCTCTTCCTCTGAGATACTGTCAGCACCATGTAATACCAGGGGTCTCCTCTTCCTCTTCCTCTGAGATACTGTCAGCACCATGTAATACCAGGGGGTCTCCTCTTCCTCTGAGATACTGTCAACACCATGTAATACCAGGGGGTCTCCTCTTCCTCTGAGATACTGTCAACACCATGTAATACCAGGGGTCTCCTCTCCTCTTCCTCTGAGATACTGTCAGCACCATGTAATACCAGGGGGTCTCCTCTTCCTCTGAGATACTGTCAACACCATGTAATACCAGGGGGTCTCCTCTTCCTCTGAGATACTGTCAGCACCATGTAATACCAGGGGGTCTCCTCTTCCTCTTCCTCTGAGATACTGTCAGCACCATGTAATACCAGGGGGTCTCCTCTTCCTCTGAGATACTGTCAGCACCATGTAATACCAGGGGTCTCCTCTTCCTCTGAGATACTGTCAGCACCATGTAATACCAGGGGGTCTCCTCTTCCTCTTCCTCTGAGATACTGTCAGCACCATGTAATACCAGGGGGTCTCCTCTTCCTCTGAGATACTGTCAGCACCATGTAATACCAGGGGGTCTCCTCTTCCTCTGAGATACTGTCAGCACCATGTAATACCAGGGGGTCTCCTCTTCCTCTGAGATACTGTCAGCACCATGTAATACCAGGGGGTCTCCTCTCCTCTTCCTCTGAGATACTGTCAGCACCATGTAATACCAGGGGGTCTCCTCTTCCTCTGAGATACTGTCAGCACCATGTAATACCAGGGGGTCTCCTCTCCTCTTCCTCTGAGATACTGTCAGCACCATGTAATACCAGGGGTCTCCTCTTCCTCTGAGATACTGTCAGCACCATGTAATACCAGGAGTCTCCTCTCCTCTTCCTCTGAGATACTGTCAGCACCATGTAATACCAGGGGGTCTCCTCTCCTCTTCCTCTGAGATACTGTCAGCACCATGTAATACCAGGGGTCTCCTCTTCCTCTGAGATACTGTCAGCACCATGTAATACCAGGGGGTCTCCTCTTCCTCTGAGATACTGTCAGCACCATGTAATACCAGGGGGTCTCCTCTCCTCTTCCTCTGAGATACTGTCAGCACCATGTAATACCAGGGGGTCTCCTCTCCTCTTCCTCTGAGATACTGTCAGCACCATGTAATACCAGGGGGTCTCCTCTTCCTCTTCCTCTGAGATACTGTCAGCACCATGTAATACCAGGGGGTCTCCTCTCCTCTTCCTCTGAGATACTGTCAGCACCATGTAATACCAGGGGGTCTCCTCTTCCTCTGAGATACTGTCAGCACCATGTAATACCAGGGGGTCTCCTCTCCTCTTCCTCTGAGATACTGTCAGCACCATGTAATACCAGGGGGGTCTCCTCTTCCTCTGAGATACTGTCAGCACCATGTAATACCAGGGGTCTCCTCTCCTCTGAGATACTGTCAGCACCATGTAATACCAGGGGGTCTCCTCTTCCTCTGAGATACTGTCAGCACCATGTAATACCAGGGGGTCTCCTCTTCCTCTGAGATACTGTCAGCACCATGTAATACCAGGGGGTCTCCTCTTCCTCTTCCTCTGAGATACTGTCAGCACCATGTAATACCAGGGGGTCTCCTCTTCCTCTTCCTCTGAGATACTGTCAGCACCATGTAATACCAGGGGTCTCCTCTTCCTCTGAGATACTGTCAGCACCATGTAATACCAGGGGGTCTCCTCTTCCTCTGAGATACTGTCAGCACCATGTAATACCAGGGGTCTCCTCTTCCTCTGAGATACTGTCAGCACCATGTAATACCAGGGGTCTCCTCTACTCTTCCTCTGAGATACTGTCAGCACCATGTAATACCAGGGGTCTCCTCTACTCTTCCTCTGAGATACTGTCAGCACCATGTAATACCAGGGGTCTCCTCTACTCTTCCTCTGAGATACTGTCAGCACCATGTAATACCAGGGGTCTCCTCTACTCTTCCTCTGAGATACTGTCAGCACCCTGTAATACCAGGGGGTCTCCTCTCCTCTTCCTCTGAGATACTGTCAGCACCATGTAATACCAGGGGGTCTCCTCTTCCTCTGAGATACTGTCAGCACCATGTAATACCAGGGGGTCTCCTCTTCCTCTGAGATACTGTCAGCACCATGTAATACCAAGGGGTCTCCTCTTCCTCTTCCTCTGAGATACTGTCAGCACCATGTAATACCAGGGAGTCTCCTCTTCCTCTGAGATACTGTCAGCACCATGTAATACCAGGGGGTCTCCTCTCCTCTGAGATACTGTCAGCACCATGTAATACCAGGGAGTCTCCTCTTCCTCTGAGATACTGTCAGCACCATGTAATACCAGGGGTCTCCTCTTCCTCTGAGATACTGTCAGCACCATGTAATACCAGGGAGTCTCCTCTTCCTCTGAGATACTGTCAGCACCATGTAATACCAGGGGGTCTCCTCTCCTCTTCCTCTGAGATACTGTCAGCACCATGTAATACCAGGGGTCTCCTCTTCCTCTGAGATACTGTCAGCACCATGTAATACCAGGGGTCTCCTCTTCCTCTGAGATACTGTCAGCACCATGTAATACCAAGGGGTCTCCTCTCCTCTTCCTCTGAGATACTGTCAGCACCATGTAATACCAGGGGGTCTCCTCTTCCTCTGAGATACTGTCAGCACCATGTAATACCAGGGGGTCTCCTCTTCCTCTGAGATACTGTCAGCACCCTCTAGTACCAGGGGGTCTCCTCTTCCTCTGAGATACTGTCAGCACCATGTAATACCAGGGGGTCTCCTCTCCTCTTCCTCTGAGATACTGTCAGCACCATGTAATACCAGGGGGTCTCCTCTTCCTCTGAGATACTGTCAGCACCATGTAATACCAGGGGGTCTCCTCTTCCTCTGAGATACTGTCAGCACCATGTAATACCAGGGGGTCTCCTCTTCCTCTGAGATACTGTCAGCACCATGTAATACCAGGGGTCTCCTCTTCCTCTGAGATACTGTCAGCACCATGTAATACCAGGGGGTCTCCTCTCCTCTTCCTCTGAGATACTGTCAGCACCATGTAATACCAGGGGGTCTCCTCTCCTCTTCCTCTGAGATACTGTCAGCACCATGTAATACCAGGGGGTCTCCTCTCCTCTTCCTCTGAGATACTGTCAGCACCATGTAATACCAGGGGGTCTCCTCTTCCTCTGAGATACTGTCAGCACCATGTAATACCAGGGGGTCTCCTCTTCCTCTGAGATACTGTCAGCACCATGTAATACCAGGGAGTCTCCTCTTCCTCTGAGATACTGTCAGCACCATGTAATACCAGGGGGTCTCCTCTTCCTCTGAGATACTGTCAGCACCATGTAATACCAGGGAGTCTCCTCTTCCTCTGAGATACTGTCAGCACCATGTAATACCAGGGGGTCTCCTCTTCCTCTGAGATACTGTCAGCACCATGTAATACCAGGGGGTCTCCTCTTCCTCTGAGATACTGTCAGCACCATGTAATACCAGGGGGTCTCCTCTCCTCTTCCTCTGAGATACTGTCAGCACCATGTAATACCAGGGGGTCTCCTCTCCTCTTCCTCTGAGATACTGTCAGCACCATGTAATACCAGGGGGTCTCCTCTTCCTCTGAGATACTGTCAGCACCATGTAATACCAGGGGGTCTCCTCTTCCTCTGAGATACTGTCAGCACCATGTAATACCAGGGGGTCTCCTCTTCCTCTGAGATACTGTCAGCACCATGTAATACCAGGGAGTCTCCTCTTCCTCTGAGATACTGTCAGCACCATGTAATACCAGGGGGTCTCCTCTTCCTCTGAGATACTGTCAGCACCATGTAATACCAGGGGGTCTCCTCTTCCTCTGAGATACTGTCAGCACCATGTAATACCAGGGGGTGTCCTCTTCCTCTGAGATACTGTCAGCACCATGTAATACCAGGGGTCTCCTCTTCCTCTGAGATACTGTCAGCACCATGTAATACCAGGGGGTCTCCTCTCCTCTTCCTCTGAGATACTGTCAGCACCATGTAATACCATGGGGCCTCCTCTTCCTCTGAGATACTGTCAGCACCATGTAATACCAGGGAGTCTCCTCTCCTCTGAGATACTGTCAGCACCATGTAATACCAGGGGGTCTCCTCTCCTCTTCCTCTGAGATACTGTCAGCACCATGTAATACCAGGGGGTCTCCTCTTCCTCTGAGATACTGTCAGCACCATGTAATACCAGGGGGTCTCCTCTTCCTCTGAGATACTGTCAGCACCATGTAATACCAGGGGGTCTCCTCTCCTCTTCCTCTGAGATACTGTCAGCACCATGTAATACCATGGGGCCTCCTCTTCCTCTGAGATACTGTCAGCACCATGTAATACCAGGGAGTCTCCTCTCCTCTTCCTCTGAGATACTGTCAGCACCATGTAATACCAGGGGGTCTCCTCTTCCTCTGAGATACTGTCAGCACCATGTAATACCAGGGGGTCTCCTCTTCCTCTGAGATACTGTCAGCACCATGTAATACCAGGGGGTCTCCTCTTCCTCTGAGATACTGTCAGCACCATGTAATACCATGGGGCCTCCTCTTCCTCTGAGATACTGTCAGCACCATGTAATACCAGGGAGTCTCCTCTCCTCTTCCTCTGAGATACTGTCAGCACCATGTAATACCAGGGGGTCTCCTCTCCTCTTCCTCTGAGATACTGTCAGCACCATGTAATACCATGGGGCCTCCTCTTCCTCTGAGATACTGTCAGCACCATGTAATACCAGGGGGTCTCCTCTTCCTCTGAGATACTGTCAGCACCATGTAATACCAGGGGGTCTCCTCTTCCTCTGAGATACTGTCAGCACCATGTAATACCAGGGGGTCTCCTCTTCCTCTGAGATACTGTCAGCACCATGTAATACCAGGGGGTCTCCTCTTCCTCTGAGATACTGTCAGCACCATGTAATACCATGGGGCCTCCTCTTCCTCTGAGATACTGTCAGCACCATGTAATACCAGGGGGTCTCCTCTTCCTCTGAGATACTGTCAGCACCATGTAATACCAGGGGTCTCCTCTTCCTCTGAGATACTGTCAGCACCATGTAATACCAGGGGTCTCCTCTTCCTCTGAGATACTGTCAGCACCATGTAATACCAGGGGGTCTCCTCTCCTCTTCCTCTGAGATACTGTCAGCACCATGTAATACCAGGGGTCTCCTCTTCCTCTTCCTCTGAGATACTGTCAGCACCATGTAATACCAGGGGGTCTCCTCTTCCTCTGAGATACTGTCAGCACCATGTAATACCAGGGGTCTCCTCTTCCTCTGAGATACTGTCAGCACCATGTAATACCAGGGAGTCTCCTCTCCTCTTCCTCTGAGATACTGTCAGCACCATGTAATACCAGGGGTCTCCTCTCCTCTGAGATACTGTCAGCACCATGTAATACCAGGGGGTCTCCTCTTCCTCTGAGATACTGTCAGCACCATGTAATACCAGGGGGTCTCCTCTCCTCTTCCTCTGAGATACTGTCAGCACCATGTAATACCAGGGGGGTCTCCTCTTCCTCTGAGATACTGTCAGCACCATGTAATACCAGGGGGTCTCCTCTTCCTCTGAGATACTGTCAGCACCATGTAATACCAGGGGGTCTCCTCTTCCTCTGAGATACTGTCAGCACCATGTAATACCAGGGGTCTCCTCTCTTCTTCCTCTGAGATACTGTCAGCACCATGTAATACCAGGGGGGTCTCCTCTTCCTCTGAGATACTGTCAGCACCATGTAATACCAGGGGGTCTCCTCTCCTCTTCCTCTGAGATACTGTCAGCACCATGTAATACCAGGGGGTCTCCTCTTCCTCTGAGATACTGTCAGCACCATCTAGTACCAGGGGGAGTCCTCTTCCTCTGAGATACTGTCAGCACCATGTAATACCAGGGGTCTCCTCTTCCTCTGAGATACTGTCAGCACCATGTAATACCAGGGGTCTCCTCTCCTCTTCCTCTGAGATACTGTCAGCACCATGTAATACCAGGGGTCTCCTCTTCCTCTGAGATACTGTCAGCACCATGTAATACCAGGGGGTCTCCTCTTCCTCTGAGATACTGTCAGCACCATGTAATACCAGGGGGTCTCCTCTTCCTCTGAGATACTGTCAGCACCATGTAATACCAGGGGTCTCCTCTTCCTCTGAGATACTGTCAGCACCATGTAATACCAGGGGGTCTCCTCTTCCTCTTCCTCTGAGATACTGTCAGCACCATGTAATACCAGGGAGTCTCCTCTTCCTCTGAGATACTGTCAGCACCATGTGATACCAGGGGTCTCCTCTCCTCTTCCTCTGAGATACTGTCAGCACCATGTAATACCAGGGGGTCTCCTCTTCCTCTGAGATACTGTCAGCACCATGTAATACCAGGGGGTCTCCTCTCCTCTTCCTCTGAGATACTGTCAGCACCATGTAATACCAGGGGGTCTCCTCTTCCTCTGAGATACTGTCAGCACCATGTAATACCAGGGGGTCTCCTCTTCCTCTGAGATACTGTCAGCACCATGTAATACCAAGGGGTCTCCTCTCCTCTTCCTCTGAGATACTGTCAGCACCATGTAATACCAGGGGGGTCTCCTCTCCTCTTCCTCTGAGATACTGTCAGCACCATGTAATACCAGGGGGTCTCCTCTCCTCTTCCTCTGAGATACTGTCAGCACCATGTAATACCAGGGGGTCTCCTCTTCCTCTGAGATACTGTCAGCACCATGTAATACCAGGGGTCTCCTCTCCTCTGAGATACTGTCAGCACCATGTAATACCAGGGGTCTCCTCTTCCTCTGAGATACTGTCAGCACCATGTAATACCAGGGGGGTCTCCTCTTCCTCTTCCTCTGAGATACTGTCAGCACCATGTAATACCAGGGGGTCTCCTCTCCTCTTCCTCTGAGATACTGTCAGCACCATGTAATACCAGGGGGTCTCCTCTTCCTCTGAGATACTGTCAGCACCATGTAATACCAGGGGGTCTCCTCTCCTCTTCCTCTGAGATACTGTCAGCACCATGTAATACCAGGGAGTCTCCTCTCCTCTTCCTCTGAGATACTGTCAGCACCATGTAATACCAGGGAGTCTCCTCTCCTCTTCCTCTGAGATACTGTCAGCACCATGTAATACCAGGGGTCTCCTCTTCCTCTGAGATACTGTCAGCACCATGTAATACCAGGGGGTCTCCTCTTCCTCTGAGATACTGTCAGCACCATGTAATACCAGGGGGTCTCCTCTTCCTCTGAGATACTGTCAGCACCATGTAATACCAGGGGTCTCCTCTCCTCTTCCTCTGAGATACTGTCAGCACCATGTAATACCAGGGGTCTCCTCTTCCTCTGAGATACTGTCAGCACCATGTAATACCAGGGGTCTCCTCTCCTCTTCCTCTGAGATACTGTCAACACCATGTAATACCAGGGGTCTCCTCTTCCTCTGAGATACTGTCAGCACCATGTAATACCAGGGGGTCTCCTCTTCCTCTGAGATACTGTCAGCACCATGTAATACCCGGGGGTCTCCTCTTCCTCTGAGATACTGTCAGCACCATGTAATACCAGGGGGTCTCCTCTTCCTCTGAGATACTGTCAGCACCATGTAATACCAGGGGGGTCTCCTCTCCTCTTCCTCTGAGATACTGTCAGCACCATGTAATACCAGGGGGGTCTCCTCTCCTCTTCCTCTGAGATACTGTCAGCACCATGTAATACCAGGGGTCTCCTCTTCCTCTGAGATACTGTCAGCACCATGTAATACCAGGGGGTCTCCTCTCCTCTTCCTCTGAGATACTGTCAGCACCATGTAATACCAGGGGTCTCCTCTTCCTCTGAGATACTGTCAGCACCATGTAATACCAGGGGGTCTCCTCTTCCTCTGAGATACTGTCAGCACCATGTAATACCAGGGGTCTCCTCTTCCTCTGAGATACTGTCAGCACCATGTAATACCAGGGGTCTCCTCTTCCTCTGAGATACTGTCAGCACCATGTAATACCAGGGGGTCTCCTCTCCTCTTCCTCTGAGATACTGTCAGCACCATGTAATACCAGGGGGTCTCCTCTTCCTCTGAGATACTGTCAGCACCATGTAATACCAGGGGTCTCCTCTTCCTCTGAGATACTGTCAGCACCCTCTAGTACCAGGGGGTGTCCTCTTCCTCTGAGATACTGTCAGCACCATGTAATACCAGGGGGGTCTCCTCTTCCTCTGAGATACTGTCAGCACCATGTAATACCAGGGGGTCTCCTCTTCCTCTGAGATACTGTCAGCACCATGTAATACCAGGGGGTCTCCTCTTCCTCTGAGATACTGTCAGCACCATGTAATACCAGGGGGTCTCCTCTTCCTCTGAGATACTGTCAGCACCATGTAATACCAGGGGGTCTCCTCTTCCTCTGAGATACTGTCAGCACCATGTAATACCAGGGGGTCTCCTCTTCCTCTGAGATACTGTCAGCACCATGTAATACCAGGGGGTCTCCTCTTCCTCTGAGATACTGTCAGCACCATGTAATACCAGGGGGGTCTCCTCTTCCTCTGAGATACTGTCAGCACCATGTAATACCAGGGGGGTCTCCTCTTCCTCTGAGATACTGTCAGCACCATGTAATACCAGGGGTCTCCTCTCCTCTTCCTCTGAGATACTGTCAGCACCATGTAATACCATGGGGCCTCCTCTTCCTCTGAGATACTGTCAGCACCATGTAATACCAGGGGGTCTCCTCTTCCTCTGAGATACTGTCAGCACCATGTAATACCAGGGGGTCTCCTCTCCTCTTCCTCTGAGATACTGTCAGCACCATGTAATACCATGGGGCCTCCTCTTCCTCTGAGATACTGTCAGCACCATGTAATACCAGGGAGTCTCCTCTCCTCTTCCTCTGAGATACTGTCAGCACCATGTAATACCAGGGGGTCTCCTCTTCCTCTGAGATACTGTCAGCACCATGTAATACCAGGGGGTCTCCTCTTCCTCTGAGATACTGTCAGCACCATGTAATACCAGGGGTCTCCTCTTCCTCTGAGATACTGTCAGCACCATGTAATACCAGGGGGGTCTCCTCTTCCTCTGAGATACTGTCAGCACCATGTAATACCAGGGGGTCTCCTCTCCTCTTCCTCTGAGATACTGTCAGCACCATGTAATACCAGGGGGTCTCCTCTCCTCTTCCTCTGAGATACTGTCAGCACCATGTAATACCAGGGGGTCTCCTCTCCTCTTCCTCTGAGATACTGTCAGCACCATGTAATACCAGGGGTCTCCTCTTCCTCTTCCTCTGAGATACTGTCAGCACCATGTAATACCAGGGGGTCTCCTCTTCCTCTGAGATACTGTCAGCACCATGTAATACCAGGGGGTCTCCTCTTCCTCTGAGATACTGTCAGCACCCTCTAGTACCAGGGGGTCTCCTCTCCAGTTGGCCATAATGTTTTGTGTATCATATGAAGACAATAGAATGTAAATGGATTGTGGGCCTTTCCTGAAGGCTCCAGTAATATGTCTCCACTACACAGGACTGGCCACGTGTGAAGACTGGTCGGTGAATGTTGAATAATACATGTCGTATTATTTTAGTTGATTCTACCATAGATCAATGTAGGCCTTTTGCTTTTATAGAGCACATCAGAGCATGTGAGTACAGGGCCGGGGATGTTTTCACTTCTAGCTTCAAGGAGCCACTAGGGGTTCATGAGAACAGTTTGTTGAAGCAATTTATACACACCCACCATAACTGATGTTTACACACCCACCATAACTGATTTATACACACCCACCATAACTGATTAATACACACCCACCATAACTGATGTTTACACACCCACCATAACTGATTTATACACACCCACCATAACTGATTTATACACACCCACCATAACTGATTAATACACACCCGCCATAACTGATTAATACACACCCACCATAACTGATTTATACACACCCACCATAACTGATTATACACACCCACCATAACTGATTAATACACACCCACCATAACTGATTAATACACACCCACCATAACTGATTATACACACCCGCCATAACTGATTAATACACACCCACCATAACTGATTAATACACACCCACCATAACTGATTAATACACACCCGCCATAACTGATTAATACACACCCACCATAACTGATTTATACACACCCACCATAACTGATTTATACACACCCGCCATAACTGATGTTTACACACCCACCATAACTGATTTATACACACCCGCCATAACTGATTAATACACACCCACCATAACTGATTTATACACACCCACCATAACTGATGTTTACACACCCACCATAACTGATTTATACACACCCGCCATAACTGATGTTTACACACCCACCATAACTGATTAATACACACTCACCATAACTGATTAATACACACCCACCATAACTGATGTTTACACACCCACCATAACTGATTAATACACACCCACCATAACTGATTTATACACACCCACCATAACTGATTAATACACACCCACCATAACTGATGTTTACACACCCACCATAACTGATGTTTACACACCCACCATAACTGATTTATACACACCCACCATAACTGATTAATACACACCCACCATAACTGATTTATACACACCCACCATAACTGATTTATACACACCCACCATAACTGATTAATACACACCCACCATAACTGATGTTTACACACCCACCATAACTGATTTATACACACCCACCATAACTGATGTTTACACACCCACCATAACTCCTTTTTTACACACCCACCATAACTCCTTTAGTCTACTGTCTCTCACAGCTGCTGAGTAAAATATGGAAGCAGAATTACCTCAGCTGGGAGAGGTCGTGTCTGAAATATATTATTCAAGTCCTTTAAGTGTACACTCTCTCTCTCTCTCTCTCTCTCTCTCTCTCTCTCTCTCTCTCTCTCTCTCTCTCTCTCTCTCTCTCTCGCCGCAGCGCAGACAAGCGCTTATGACCGCGTGCCTTTGCGGACGGCGAATGTAAAGACGGATTTACGTCCGTAAGGAGCGCTTCTGGAGAAGCACATGGTCTCGTTCTCGAAAGACAACACTTCGCCAGTCTGTACATTCCTTTTTGGAGGAACCCCCGAACTGTTGTCATCGGGAAGAAAAATAAACGACCACGACCACCTTTTTTAATGTAGTTCATGACACGTTTACAGGTCAAAATTGTCGGGCTTCTCTCCAAAGTGCTTGATGCGCTTTTAACATCGTTGGATGTAAAGTCTATTACAGGGGAGTCGGAGGTTGCTGGAGTGGAGTGGGTGAGGACTGAGAAGGATTTCCTAACGGTCTCTCTCTCCTCATACTCGATCATATTTCATCAAGTCATTTCGGTGTTACACATCAGCTGTTCCACTGTAACTTGGCTATATTATGTTCGTGCTGCCGTGAGACAGTTGGATAAGTCTCGACCCGTTCATCCTGCTTCCCGTGCACCGGCACAATGACCTACCGGCGGACCTACGGGAGTCAGACCTACGGGAGTCAGAAGTTTACAGTGTTTTTGATAGCACTTCACGTCTTGTTAATTACAACGTGCTCCGGTGAAGATGTGCGCTCCTCCAACAAGACCACTGAAGGTAAGAACCGGAGACCGAATTAAATGTATTTTGACAAATGCATTACTTCTTCTTAGCTTTGCACAGAACACAGGCGCTACATTTTTCAAAGATAAATCAAAGAAAACAGACGCTGCATTTTTAAAATATGAATCATTGTCTGACCACTATGTCTGACATTTTCCCCTGGGCACACACTGGTTGAATCAACGTTGTTTCCACGTCATTTAAACGAAACCACGTTGAACCAACGTGGAATAGAGGTTGAATAGACATCAGTGTGTTCGGTCTTTTGTATGTTTGGTTTCTGCATCGTTCTTTAAATCAGTGCTATCTGTACGCTGGCGTTATAAACACTTGGTTATAACGCTCATATACATGTACTACGCCCCGCTACAATATTCAATCAGAAAATAACCTGGGAAAGGTGTCATTGGGGCAAGGTTTTTATGCAGTTCTGAATTGTAAAACGTTTAGTAATTAGGTCGACGGAGAGATTGCAGTTTCACTGATGATATTCTATTATGATGAAGGTCTCGTAACCAGCTATAAACCATGACAACTTTAGGAGAATAGAAGCTGTGAATAGAACGGGAACTAAGATCAAGACAACTTTAGGAGAATAGAAGCTGTGAATAGAAAGGGAACTAAGATCAAGACAACTTTAGGAGAATAGAAGCTGTGAATAGAAAGGGAACTAAGATCAAGACAACTTTAGGAGAATAGAAGCTGTGAATAGAAAGGGAACTGAGATCAAGACAACTTCAGGAGAATAGAAGCTGTGAATAGAAAGGGAACTGAGATCAAGAGCATAACACATCAATCACATCTTATTCAGATGGTTTAGAAGAACAGAGCAGACAGACAGACAGACAGACAGACAGACAGACAGACAGACAGACAGACAGACAGACCATCAGGAGAACAGAACAGTCAGACAGACAGACCATCAGGAGAACAGAGCAGACAGACAGACAGACCATCAGGAGAACAGAGCAGACAGACAGACAGACCATCAGGAGAACAGAACAGTCAGACAGACAGACCATCAGGCAGACAGACCATTAGGAGAACAGACAGACAGACAGACAGACAGACAGACAGACAGACAGACAGACAGACAGACAGACAGACAGACAGACAGACAGACAGACAGACAATTAGGAGAACAGAGCAGAACAGTCAGACAGACCATCAGGATAACATAGCAGAACAGACAGACAGACCATCAGGAGAACAGAGCAGAACAGACAGACCATGAGGAGAACAGAGCAGTCAGACAGACCAGCAGGAGAACAGAGCAGAACAGACAGACAGACCAACAGGAGAACAGAGCAGATCAGACAGACAGACCATGAGGAGAACAGAGCAGTCAGACAGACCAGCAGGAGAACAGAGCAGAACAGACAGACAGACCAACAGGAGAACAGAGCAGAACAGACAGACAGACCATGAGGAGAACAGAGCAGTCAGACAGACCAGCAGGAGAACAGAGCAGAACAGACAGACAGACCAACAGGAGAACAGAGCAGAACAGACAGACAGACCATGAGGAGAACAGAGCAGTCAGACAGACCAACAGGAGAACAGAGCAGAACAGACAGACAGACCAACAGGAGAACAGAGCAGAACAGACAGACAGACCATGAGGAGAACAGAGCAGTCAGACAGACCAGCAGGAGAACAGAGCAGTCAGACAGACCAGCAGGAGAACAGAGCAGAACAGACAGACCAGCAGGAGAACAGAGCAGTCAGACAGACCAGCAGGAGAACAGAGCAGTCAGACAGACCAGCAGGAGAACAGAGCAGTCAGACAGACCAGCAGGAGAACAGAGCAGAACAGACAGACAGACACACAGACAGACAGACCATTAGAAGAACACAACAGAGGGAGTGAGTGTGTTAGAGAAGGTAAGTGAGGGGAGGACATGTATTTCAGTTACCGGTATGTGTTAGAGAAAGGAAAGAAGGGAGATGGAGGAGGAGAGGAAGAGAGAAGAGGTTGGAGGAGGAGGAGAGAAGAGGTTGGAGGAGGAGGAGAGGAAGAGAAGAGGTTGGAGGAGAGGAAGAGAGGAAGAGAGAAGAGGTTGGAGGAGGAGTGGGAGTGGGAGGAGGAGGAGAGAAGAGGTTAGAGGAGAGGAGGAGAGGAAGAGAGAAGAGGTTGGAAGAGAGGAGGAGAGGAAGAGAGAAGAGGTTGGAGGAGAGGAAGAGAGAAGAGGTTGGAGGAGGAGGAGAGGAAGAGAGAAGAGTTTGGAGGAGAAGGAGAGAAGAGGTTGGAGGAGGAGGAGAGGAAGAGAGAAGAGGTTGGAGGAGGAGGAGAGGAAGAGAGAAGAGGTTGGAGGAGGAGGAGAGGAAGAGAAGAGGTTGTAGGAGAGGAAGAGAGGAAGAGAGAAGAGGTTGGAGGAGGAGTGGGAGGAGGAGGAGAGAAGAGGTTGGAGGAGAGGAGGAGAGGAAGAGAGAAGAGGTTGGAGGAGAGGAAGAGAGAAGAGGTTGGAGGAGGAGGAGAGGAAGAGAAGAGGTTGGAGGAGAGGAAGAGAGGAAGAGAGAAGAGGTTGGAGGAGGAGGAGAGGAAGAGAGAAGAGGTTGGAGGAGGAGGAGAGAGAAGAGGTTGGAGGAGGAGGAGAGGAAGAGAGAAGAGGTTGGAGATGGAGGAGGAGAGAGAAGAGGTTGGAGGAGGAGGGGAAGAGAGAAGAGGTTGGAGGAGGAGGAGGAGAGAGAAGAGGTTGGAGTAGGAAGATTTCATTTATTTATACCCAGTTTATTACCCAAGGCATTTCCTGTTGTGGCATGACGAACTCATCATTAACCACATCATCAGGCCCATTGTGTTGTGAGAACCTGGACAAAGCAACGTTTAACAGGAAGTAAATACCTGGTCAATGGTCGTTAAGGGGCTCGCTTGTTAAGGGATGATTAGGGGAGAGATGCCCCATGGGTAAACTGCTGTGAACAGGTGTTTATAAACAATCAGAGGAGAGGAGACTGGATAGAAGCTGGCTGGTGTGTGTGTGTGTGTGCGTGTGTGTGCGTGTGTGTGTGTGTGTGCGTGCGTATGTCTGTGTGTGTGCGTGGGCGTTCGTGTGCGTGTCTGAAAGCAGGCTGGAGAAGCATTGTGAAAGCAGGCTGGAGAAGCATTGTGAAAGCAGGCTGGAGAAGCATTGTGAAAGCAGGCTGGAGAAGCATTGTGAAAGCAGGCTGGAGAAGCATTGTGAAAGCAGGCTGGAGAAGCATTGTGAAAGCAGGCTGGAGAAGCATTGTGAAAGCAGGCTGGAGAAGCATTGTGAACGCAGGCTGGAGAAGCATTGTGAAAGCAGGCTGGAGAAGCATTGTCAACGCAGGCTGGAGAAGCATTGTGAAAGCAGGCTGGAGAAGCATTGTGAAAGCAGGCTGGAGAAGCATTGTGAAAGCAGGTTGGAGAAGCATTGCGAAAGCAGGCTGGAGAAGCATTGTGAAAGCAGGCTGGAGAAGCATTGTGACAGCAGGCTGGAGAAGCATTGTGACAGCAGGCTGGAGAAGCATTGTGAAAGCAGGCTGGAGAAGCATTGTGAAAGCAGGCTGGAGAAGCATTGTGAAAGCAGGCTGGAGAAGCATTGTGAAAGCAGGCTGGAGAAGCATTGTGAAAGCAGGCTGGAGAAGCATTGTGAAAGCAGGCTGGAGAAGCATTGTGAAAGCAGGCTGGAGAAGCATTGTGAAAGCAGGCTGGAGAAGCATTGTGAAAGCAGGCTGGAGAAGCATTGTGAAAGCAGGCTGGAGAAGCATTGTGAAAGCAGGCTGGAGAAGCATTGTGAAAGCAGGTTGGAGAAGCGTCGTGAAAGCAGGCTGGAGAAGCATTGTGACAGCAGGTTGGAGAAGCATTGTGAAAGCAGGCTGGAGAAGCATTGTGAACGCAGGCTGGAGGAGCATTGTGAAAGCAGGCTGGAGAAGCATTGTGAAAGCAGGCTGGAGAAGCATTGTGAAAGCAGGCTGGAGAAGCATTGTGAAAGCAGGCTGGAGAAGCATCGTGAAAGCAGGCTGGAGAAGCATTGTGAAAGCAGGCTGGAGAAGCATTGTGAAAGCAGGCTGGAGAAGCATTGTGAAAGCAGGCTGGAGAAGCATTGTGAAAGCAGGCTGGAGGGGAGTAATGTTGACTGTGAACCCAGCACAGAGTCTGTCTTCAACATCTCATATAAAAGGGAAATGAGTGGAAATCATTAGTGGAGGAACTATTTTATGAGTTGTGTGTGTGTGTGTGTGTGTGTGTGTGTGTGTGTGTGTGTGTGTGTGTGTGTGTGTGTGTGTGTGTGTGTGTGTGTGTGTGTGTGTGTGTGTGTGTGTGTGTGACTATTTATTTTTCCTTTTTATTCTCTGATGAGAAACTCTGTCAGCCATGAATTCAAGGTTGTGCAGAAACTCTGTCAGCCATGAATTCAACATGGTGAGAAACTCTGTCAGCCATGAATTCAACATGGTGAGAAACTCTGTCAGCCATGAATTCAACATGGTGAGAAACTCTGTCAGCCATGAATTCAACATGGTGAGAATCTCTGTCAGCCATGAATTCAACATGGTGAGAAACTCTGTCAGCCATGAATTCAAGGTTGTTAGACACTCTGTCAGCCATGAATTCAACATGGTGAGAAACTCTGTCAGCCATGAATTCAACATGGTGAGAAACTCTGTCAGCCAGGAATTCAACATGGTGAGAAACTCTGTCAGCCATGAATTCAAGGTTGTGCAGAAACTCTGTCAGCCAGGAATTCAACATGGTGAGAAACTCTGTCAGCCATGAATTCAACATGGTGAGAAACTCTGTCAGCCATGAATTCAACATGGTGAGAAACTCTGTCAGCCATGAATTCAACATGGTGAGAATCTCTGTCAGCCATGAATTCAACATGGTGAGAAACTCTGTCAGCCATGAATTCAAGGTTGTTAGACACTCTGTCAGCCATGAATTCAAGGTTGTGAGAAACTCTGTCAGCCATGAATTCAACATGGTGAGAAACTCTGTCAGCCATGAATTCAACATGGTAAGAAACTCTGTCAGCCATGAATTCAACATGGTGAGAAACTCTGTCAGCCAGGAATTCAAGGTTGTGAGAAACTCTGTCAGCCATGAATTCAAGGTTGTGCAGAAACTCTGTCAGCCATGAATTCAACATGGTGAGAAACTCTGTCAGCCATGAATTCAACATGGTGAGAAACTCTGTCAGCCAGGAATTCAAGGTTGTGCAGAAACTCTGTCAGCCATGAATTCAACATGGTGAGAAACTCTGTCAGCCATGAATTCAACATGGTGAGAAACTCTGTCAGCCATGAATTCAAGGTTGTGCAGAAACTCTGTCAGCCATGAATTCAAGGTTGTGAGAAACTCTGTCAGCCATGAATTCAACATGGTGAGAAACTCTGTCAGCCATGAATTCAACATGGTGAGAAACTCTGTCAGCCATGAATTCAAGGTTGTGCAGAAACTCTGTCAGCCATGAATTCAAGGTTGTGAGAAACTCTGTCAGCCATGAATTCAACATGGTGAGAAACTCTGTTAGCCATGAATTCAAGGTTGTGCAGAAGAGTTGAGAATCTCCTCCAACTCCATGCAATGTCATGTTTGATTGGATTCTTAATACAACTTTCTCTTCTTTCTCCTTGAGCTGTCCTTAAGGTTTCACTCTGTCCTGTCTGGTGGTTTGTTTCTGTCCTGAAGGTTTCATCCTGTCCTGTCTGGTGGTTTGTTTATTTTCTAAAGGTTTCATCCTGTCCTGTCTGGTGGTTTGTTTCTGTTCTAAAGGTTTCATCCTGTCCTGTCTGGTGGTTTGTTTCTGTTCTAAAGGTTTCATCCTGTCCTGTCTGGTGGTGTGTTTCTGTCCTGTCCTGAAGGTTTCATCCTGTCCTGTCTGGTGGTGTGTTTCTGTCCTGAAGGTTTCATCCTGTCCTGTCTGGTGGTGTGTTTCTGTTCTAAAGGTTTCATCCTGTCCTGTCTGGTGTTGTGTTTCTGTCCTATAGGTTTCAACCTGTCCTGTCTGGTGGTGTGTTTCTGTCCTGGCTGGTGGTGTGTTTCTGTCCTGAAGGTTTCATCCTGTCCTGTCTGGTGGTGTGTTTCTGTCCTGATGGTTTCATCCTGTCCTGTCTGATGGTGTGTGTTTCTGTCCTGAAGGTTTCCTCCTGTCCTGTCTGGTGGTGTGTTTCTGTCCTATAGGTTTCATCCTGTCCTGTCTGATGGTGTGTGTTTCTGTCCTATAGGTTTCATCCTGTCCTGTCTGGTGGTGTGTTTCTGTCCTGTCCTGAAGGTTTCATCCTGTCCTGTCTGGTGTTGTGTTTCTGTCCTGATGGTTTCATCCTGTCCTGTCTGGTGGTGTGTTTCTGTCCTATAGGTTTCATCCTGTCCTGTCTGATGGTGTGTGTTTCTGTCCTATAGGTTTCATCCTGTCCTGTCTGGTGGTGTGTTTCTGTCCTGTCCTAAAGGTTTCATCCTGTCTTGTCTGGTGGTGTGTTTCTGTCCTATAGGTTTCATCCTGTCCTGTCTGGTGTGTGTTTCTGTCCTATAGGTTTCATCCTGTCCTGTCTGGTGGTGTGTTTCTGTCCTATAGGTTTCATCCTGTCCTGTCTGGTGGTGTGTTTCTGTCCTATAGGTTTCATCCTGTCCTGTCTGGTGGTGTGTTTCTGTCCTATAGGTTTCATCCTGTCCTGTCTGGTGGTGTGTTTCTGTCCTATAGGTTTCATCCTGTCCTGTCTGGTGTGTGTTTCTGTCCTGGCTGGAAGCACTTGATCTGATGGATGGATGTGTCCCAAATGACCCTATGGTCAAAAGTAGTGCACTACATAGGAGGGCTCTGGTCAAAAGTAGTGCACTACATAGGAGGGTTCTGGTCAAAAGTAGTGCACTACATAGGAGGGCTCTGGTCAAAAGTAGTGCACTACATAGGAGGGCTCTGGTCAAAAGTACTGCACCGCACAGGGAATAGGGTGCTTTTTGGACCGTGACCCTTAGCTTGAGACTGTGTTTACTAGCCAGCTGTGCTGTTTCCTTCAGCCAGACTCACTTTCTCTGCTTCGACAGCCGAAGAGAAACCACATGGCTGAAACAAAAGAAAGATGAAGGGTGTCATTTATTTATTTGAAGGATCTGCTTCCAAACGGATTATAAATATTATCACAAAATAATACACTCGCTATTCCTGATGAATTATGATTACTGGTTCTCATAATAAATGTTTCATGGAACAAATGATGATCTGTAGTTTCTAGCAGGGTTGGGAACTGGTGATGATCTGTAGTTTCTAAGCAGGGTTGGGTGGGAACTGGTGATGATCTGTAGTTTCTAGCAGGGTTGGGGAGGAACTGGTGATGATCTGTAGTTTCTATCAGGGTTGGGGAGGAACTGGTGATGATCTGTAGTTTCTATCAGGGTTGGGGAGGAACTGGTGGTGATCTGTAGTTTCTAGCAGGGTTGGGGAGGAACTGGTGATGATCTGTAGTTTCTAGCAGGGTTGGGGAGGAACTGGTGATGATCTGTAGTTTCTATCAGGGTTGGGGAGGAACTGGTGATGATCTGTAGTTTATAGCAGGGTTGGGGAGGAACTGGTGATGTTCTGTAGTTTCTATCAGTGTTGGGGAGGAACTGGTGATGATCTGTAGTTTCTAGCAGGGTTGGGGAGGAACTGGTGATGATCTGTAGTTTCTATCAGGGTTGGGGAGGAACTGGTGATGATCTGTAGTTTCTGTCAGGGTTGGGGAGGAACTGGTGATGATCTGTAGTTTCTATCAGGGTTGGGGAGGAACTGGTGATGTTCTGTAGGTTCTAGCAGGGTTGGGTGGGAACTGGTGATGATCTGTATTTCTAGCAGGGTTGGGGAGGAACTGGTGGTGATCTGTAGTTTCTAGCAGGGTTTGGGAGGAACTGGTGATGATCTGAGGTTTCTAGCAGGGTTGGGTGGGAACTGGTGATGATCTGTAGTTTCTAGCAGGGTTGGGTGGGAACTGGTGATGATCTGTAGTTTCTAGCAGGGTTGGGTGGGAACTGGTGATGATCTGTAGTTTCTAGCAGGGTTGGGGAGGAACTGGTGGTGATCTGTAGTTTCTAAGCAGGGTTGGGTGGGAACTGGTGATGATCTGTAGTTTCTATCAGGGTTGGGGAGGAACTGGTGATGATCTGTAGTTTCTAGCAGGGTTGGGGAGGAACTGGTGATGATCTGTAGTTTCTATCAGGGCTGGGGAGGAACTGGTGATGATCTGTAGTTTCTAGCAGGGTTGGGTGGGAACTGGTGATGATCTGTAGTTTCTAAGCAGGGTTGGGTGGGAACTGGTGATGATCTGTAGTTTCTATCAGGGTTGGTTGGGAACTGGTGATGATCTGTAGTTTCTAGCAGGGTTGGGGAGGAACTGGTGATGATCTGAGGTTTCTAGCAGGGTTGGGGAGGAACTGGTGATGATCTGTAGTTTCTATCAGGGTTGGGTGGGAACTGGTGATGATCTGTAGTTTCTACCAGGGTTGGGTGGTAACTGGTGATGATCTGTAGTTTCTATCAGGGTTGGGTGGGAACTGGTGATGATCTGTAGTTTCTAAGCAGGGTTGGGTGGGAACTGGTGATGATCTGTAGTTTCTATCAGGGTTGGGGAGGAACTGGTGGTGATCTGTAGTTTCTATCAGGGTTGGGGAGGAACTGGTGATGATCTGAGGTTTCTAGCAGGGTTTGGGAGGAACTGGTGATGATCTGTAGTTTCTATCAGGGTTGGGGAGGAACTGGTGATGAACTGGTGATGATCTGTAGTTTATAGCAGGGTTGGGGATGAACTGGTGATGATCTGTAGTTTCTAGCAGGGTTGGGGAGGAACTGCTGGTGACATGTAATCAGCAGAGTGCCGTAACTCTTACAAGATGTCTTTACTGCAATAATACTGACTAATAATACAGAATAATAATGTGTGCTTTTATCCAAAGCGAAAAAGGCTCTGAGAGGCTCTCAGTGACAATCACGCGTAAGCGGAGGCTCTCAGTGACAGTCAATTGTAAACAGAGGCTCTCAGTGACAGCCATGCGTAAGCGGAGGCTCTCAGTGACAGTCAATTGTAAACAGAGGCTCTCAGTGACAGCCATGCGTAAGCGGAGGCTCTCAGTGATTTTCATGCGTAAGCGGAGGCTCTCAGTGACAGTCAATCGTAAACAGAGGCTCTCAGTGACAGGCATGCATAAGCGGAGGCTCTCAGTGACAGCTAAAATAATTCAGAGTAACAGATGTTTGAGTTGAGCTCTTATTTCAGTCTCAAGAGGCAAATTGATCAGTGAGACTCAGTTAGACAGGCTAGTGCCTGTGTGTGTGTGTGTGTGTGTGTGTGTGTGTGTGTGTGTGTGTGTGTGTGTGTGAGTGTGTGTGTGTGTGTGTGTGTGTGTGTGTGTGTGTGTGTGTGTGTATGTGTGTGTGTGTGTGTGTGTGTGTGTGTGTGTCTGTGTCTGTGTCTGTGACAGGCCCACTGTGTAACTGGATATAAGGCCAGATTATCTTTCCAGTTGCTGTTCCACATATCCACACAGATATTAGTCCGGTAGAGGAAAATAGCTGGCCTAGCCCCAGTAGTGGTTGATCCTGACCCTACATGTGTTGTGCTACTGTAGTTTCTATCAGGGTTGGGGAGGAACTGGTGATGATCTGTAGTTTCTGTCAGGGTTGGGGAGGAACTGGTGATGATCTGTAGTTTCTATCAGGGTTGGGGAGGAACTGGTGGTGATCTGTAGTTTCTAGCAGGGTTGGGGAGGAACTGGTGATGTTCTGTAGTTTCTATCAGGGTTGGGGAGGAACTGGTGATGATCTGTAGTTTCTATCAGGGTTGGGGAGGAACTGGTGGTGATCTGTAGTTTCTAGCAGGGTTGGGGAGGAACTGGTGATGATCTGTAGTTTCTAGCAGGGTTGGGGAGGAACTGGTGATGATCTGTAGTTTCTAACAGGGTTGGGGAGGAACTGGTGATGATCTGTAGTTTCTAGCAGGGTTGGGGAGGAACTGGTGATGATCTGTAGTTTCTATCAGGGTTGGGTGGGAACTGGTGATGATCTGTAGTTTCTATCAGGGTTGGGGAGGAACTGGTGATGTTCTGTAGGTTCTAGCAGGGTTGGGTGGGAACTGGTGATGATCTGTATTTCTAGCAGGGTTGGGGAGGAACTGGTGGTGATCTGTAGTTTCTAGCAGGGTTGGGGAGGAACTGGTGATGTTTTGTAGGTTCTAACAGGGTTGGGGAGGAACTGGTGATAATCTGTAGTTTCTATCAGGGTTGGGGAGGAACTGGTGATGTTCTGTAGGTTCTAGCAGGGTTGGGTGGGAACTGGTGATGATCTGTATTTCTAGCAGGGTTGGGGAGGAACTGGTGGTGATCTGTAGTTTCTAGCAGGGTTTGGGAGGAACTGGTGATGATCTGAGGTTTCTAGCAGGGTTGGGTGGGAACTGGTGATGATCTGTAGTTTCTATCAGGGTTGGGGAGGAACTGGTGGTGATCTGTAGTTTCTAGCAGGGTTGGGGAGGAACCGGTGATGATCTGTAGTTTCTAGCAGGGTTGGGTGGGAACTGGTGATGATCTGTAGTTTCTAGCAGGGTTGGGTGGGAACTGGTGATGATCTGTAGTTTCTAGCAGGGTTGGGTGGGAACTGGTGATGATCTGTAGTTTCTAGCAGGGTTGGGTGGGAACTGGTGGTGATCTGTATTTCTAGCAGGGTTGGGGAGGAACTGGTGGTGATCTGTAGTTTCTAGCAGGGTTTGGGAGGAACTGGTGATGATCTGAGGTTTCTAGCAGGGTTGGGTGGGAACTGGTGATGATCTGTAGTTTCTAGCAGGGTTGGGTGGGAACTGGTGATGATCTGTAGTTTCTAGCAGGGTTGGGGAGGAACTGGTGGTGATCTGTAGTTTCTATCAGGGTTGGTTGGGAACTGGTGATGATCTGTAGTTTCTATCAGGGCTGGGGAGGAACTGGTGATGATCTGTAGTTTCTAGCAGGGTTGGGTGGGAACTGGTGATGATCTGTAGTTTCTAAGCAGGGTTAGGTGGGAACTGGTGATGATCTGTAGTTTCTATCAGGGTTGGTTGGGAACTGGTGATGATCTGTAGTTTCTAGCAGGGTTGGGGAGGAACTGGTG
>NW_026600257.1:674191-691691 GCF_029448725.1 Salvelinus fontinalis
CTATGTCCCCATGAATACCTTCCTCCTCTATGTCCCCATGCATCAACTTCCTCCCCTATGTCCCCATGAATACCTTCCTCCCCTATGTCCCCATGCATCTCTTCTTCCCCTATGTCCCCATGAATACCTTCCTCCCCTATGTCCCCATGAATACCTTCCTCCCCTATGTCCCCATGCATCCCTTCTTTATTTTCTGAGTTTCTGAGTCGCGCTCATGTCATGCGACACTTTAGGGTGGACACCCACCTGTCTGACTCAATGAGAGAAGATTTGAACTAGACAAGATGGCGACGTACACGTTGTTGGATTGATGGCAGGTGGTCTCCAGGTCTCAGGTCAGTCAGTTAAGGAGAAGCTGGTAGACTAGCAGTAATGCTGCAGCCTTCGACACACATCTCTACGGTGTCGGTGTGGGTTCCACTCCGGCCTCCTGGACTTTGACACAACTTCTCTCTATCGTTCTAATCAATAAAGTCAGAAAAGACAGAATAAAATCTATTAAAATGAATAAGAAACTCAGGGCTTCTTAACGTGCTATACCGGATATTGCCGGCTGGTGCTGTCCTGAAGCAACGCCTCTGGTGGCGTTTAACAGAGACGGTTGTAATTTGACACTGTATTGATTTCATACGGCATATGATCCCTTGTAACTTAAATTAACCGTGTTCTGTTATAGAGAGCCCTGACCTTTGTGACGATACAGTGGCAGAACTGACCTGATGACGTGGCCACTAACCCACCGCCACAGCTGTGTACTGTACATATAAATAATAAAGGGGCAGTACATACCATGGCTGCTGGTGTACAAAGCCTCCCCTCTTCTCTTCTCGTTCTACTGTAGCTAGTCTCCTTCCTCCTCCTCCCCTCTTCTCTTTCTACTGTAGCTAGAGTCTCCTTCCTCCCCTTCCCCTCTTCTCTTTCTACTGTAGCTATAGTCTCCTTCCTCCTCCTCCCCTCTTCTCTTTCTACTGTAGCTAGAGTCTCCTTCCTCCTCTTCCCCTCTTCTCTTTCTACTGTAGCTAGAGTCTCCTTCCTCTTCCTCCCCTCTTCTCTTCTCTTTCTACTGTAGCTAGAGTCTCCTTCCTCCTCTTCCCCTCTTCTCTTTCTACTGTAGCTAGAGTCTCCTTCCTCCCCTTCCCCTCTTCTCTTTCTACTGTAGCTATAGTCTCCTTCCTCCTCCTCCCCTCTTCTCTTTCTACTGTAGCTAGAGTCTCCTTCCTCCCCTTCCCCTCTTCTCTTTCTACTGTAGCTATAGTCTCCTTCCTCCTCCTCCCCTCTTCTCGTTATATTGTAGCTAGAGTCTCCTTCCTCCTCTTCCCCTCTTCTCTTTCTACTGTAGCTAGAGACTCCTTCCTCCTCCTCCCCTCTTCTCTTTCTACTGTAGTTAGAGTCTCCTTCCTCCTCCTCCCCTCTTCTCTTTCTACTGTAGCTAGAGTCTCCTTCCTCCCCTCTTCTCTTTCTACTGTAGCTAGAGTCTCCTTCCTCTTCCTCCCCTCTTCTCTTCTCTTTCTACTGTAGCTAGAGTCTCCTTCCTCCCCTCTTCTCTTCTCTTTCTACTGTAGTTAGAGTCTCCTTCATCTTCCTCCCCTCTTCGCTTTCTACTGTAGCTAGAGTCTCCTTCCTCCTCCTCCCCTCTTCTCTTTCTACTGTAGCTAGAGTCTCCTTCCTCCTCCTCCCCTCTTTTCTTCTCTTTCTACTGTAGTTAGAGTCTCCTTCCTCCCATTCCCCTCTTCTCTTTCTACTGTAGCTAGAGTCTCCTTCCTCCTCCTCCCCTCTTCTCTTCTCTTTCTACTGTAGCTAGAGTTCTACTTCCTCCTCTTCCCCTCTTCTCTTTCTACTGTAGTTAGAGTCTCCTTCCTCCTCCTCCCCTCTTCTCTTTCTACTGTAGCTAGAGTCTCCTTCCTCCCGTTCCCCTCTTCTCTTTCTACTGTAGCTATAGTCTCCTTCCTCCTCCTCCCCTCTTCTCTTTCTACTGTAGCTAGAGTCTCCTTCCTCCTCTTCCCCTCTTCTCTTTCTACTGTAGCTAGAGTCTCCTTCCTCCTCCTCCCCTCTTCTCTTTCTACTGTAGCTAGAGTCTCCTTCCTCCCCTCTTCTCTTTCTACTGTAGCTAGTCTCCTTCCTCTTCCTCCCCTCTTCTCTTCTCTTTCTACTGTAGCTAGAGTCTCCTTCCTCCCCTCTTCTCTTCTCTTTCTACTGTAGTTAGAGTCTCCTTCCTCTTCCTCCCCTCTTCTCTTTCTACTGTAGTTAGAGTCTCCTTCCTCCTCCTCCCCTCTTCTCTTCTCTTTCTACTGTAGCTAGAGTCTCCTTCCTCCTCCTCCCCTCTTCTCTTTCTACTGTAGCTAGAGTCTCCTTCCTCCTCCTCCCCTCTTCTCTTTCTACTGTAGTTAGAGTCTCCTTCCTCCCATTCCCCTCTTCTCTTTCTACTGTAGCTAGAGTCTCCTTCCTCCTCCTCCCCTCTTCTCTTCTCTTTCTACTGTAGCTAGAGTCTCCTTCCTCCTCTCCCCTCTTCTCTTTCTACTGTAGCTAGAGTCTCCTTCCTCCCCTTCCCCTCTTCTCTTTCTACTGTAGCTAGAGTCTCCTTCCTCCTCCTCCCCTCTTCTCTTCTCTTTCTACTGTAGCTAGAGTCTCCTTCCTCCTCCTCCCCTCTTCTCTTCTCTTTCTACTGTAGCTAGAGTCTCCTTCCTCCCCTCTTCTCTTTCTACTGTAGTTAGAGTCTCCTTCCTCCTCTTCTCTTCTCTTTCTACTGTAGCTAGAGTCTCCTCCCCTCCCCTCTTCTCTTTCTACTGTAGCTAGAGTCTCCTTCCTCCTCCTCCCCTCTTCTCTTTCTACTGTAGCTAGAGTCTCCTTCCTCCTCCTCCCCTCTTCTCTTTCTACTGTAGCTAGAGTCTCCTTCCTCCTCTCCCCTCTTCTATTTCTACTGTAGCTAGAGTCTCCTTCCTCCTCCTCCCCTCTTCTCTTTCTACTGTAGCTAGAGTCTCCTTCCTCCTCTTCCCCTTTTCTCTTTCTACTGTAGTTAGAGTCTCCTTCCTCCTCTCCCCTCTTCTCTTTCTACTGTAGCTAGAGTCTCCTTCCTCCTCTCCCCTCTTCTCTTTCCACTGTAGCTAGAGTCTCCCTCCTCCTCTTCTCTTCTCTTTCTACTGTAGCTAGAGTCTCCTTCCTCCTCCTCCCCTCTTCTCTTCTCTTTCTACTGTAGCTAGAGTCTCCTTCCTCCTCTCCCCTCTTCTCTTTCCACTGTAGCTAGAGTCTCCCTCCTCCTCTTCTCTTCTCTTTCTACTGTAGCTAGAGTCTCCTTCCTCCTCCTCCCCTCTTCTCTTCTCTTTCTACTGTAGCTAGAGTCTCCTTCCTCCTCTCCCCTCTTCTCTTCTCTTCTCTTTCTACTGTAGCTAGAGTCTCCTTCCTCCTCTCCCCTCTTCTCTTTCTACTGTAGTTAGAGTCTCCCTCCTCCTCTTCTCTTCTCTTTCTACTGTAGCTAGAGTCTCCTTCCTCCTTCCTTCCTCCCCTCTTCTCTTCTCTTTCTACTGTTGCTAGAGTCTCCTTCCTCCTCTCCCCTCTTCTCTTCTCTTCTCTTTCTACTGTAGCTAGAGTCTCCTTCCTCCTCTCCCCTCTTCTCTTTCTACTGTAGTTAGAGTCTCCCTCCTCCTCTTCTCTTCTCTTTCTACTGTAGCTAGAGTCTCCTTCCTCCTTCCTTCCTCCCCTCTTCTGTTCTCTTTCTACTGTAGCTAGAGTCTCCTTCCTCCTCTCTTCTCTTCTCTTTCTACTGTAGCTAGAGTCTCCTTCCTCCTCCTCCCCTCTTCTCTTCTCTTTCTACTGTAGCTAGAGTCTCCTTCCTCCTCCTCCCCTCTTCTCTTCTCTTTCTACTGTAGTTAGAGTCTCTTTCCTCCCCTCCCCTCTTCTCTTTCTACTGTAGCTAGAGTCTCCTTCCTCCTCCTCCCCTCTTCTCTTTCTACTGTAGTTAGAGTCTCCTTCCTCCCCTCCCCTCTTCTCTTTCTACTGTAGTTAGAGTCTCCTTCCTCCTCTCCCCTCTTCTCTTTCTACTGTAGTTAGGGTCTCCTTCCTCCTCTCCCCTCTTCTCTTTCTACTGTAGTTAGAGTCTCCTTCCACCTCTCTTCTCTTCTCTTTCTACTGTAGCTAGAGTCTCCTTCCTCCTCTCCCCTCTTCTCTTCTCTTTCTACTGTAGTTAGGGTCTCCTTCCTCCTCCTCCCGTCTTCTCTTTCTACTGTAGCTATAGTCTCCTTCCTCCTCTCCCCTCTTCTCTTTCTACTGTAGTTCGGGTCTCCTTCCTCCTCTCCCCTCTTCTCTTTCTACTGTAGTTAGAGTCTCCTTCCACCTCTCTTCTCTTCTCTTTCTACTGTAGCTAGAGTCTCCTTCCTCCTCTCCCCGCTTCTCTTCTCTTTCTACTGTAGTTAGGGTCTCCTTCCTCCTCCTCCCGTCTTCTCTTTCTACTGTAGCTAGAGTCTCCTTCCTCCTCCTCCCCTCCCCTCTTCTCTTTCTACTGTAGCTAGAGTCTTCTTCCTCCCCTCTTCTCTTCTCATTCTACTGTAGTTAGTCTCCTTCCTCCTCCTCCCCTCTTCTCTTCTCTTTCTACTGTAGCTAGAGTCTCCTTCCTCCTCTCCCCTCTTCTCTTTCTACTGTAGCTAGAGTCTCCTTCCTCCTCCTCCCCTCTTCTCTTTCTACTGTAGCTAGAGTCTCCTTCCTCCTCTCTTCTCTTCTCATTCTACTATAGTTAGAGTCTCCTTCCTCCTCCTCCCCTCTTCTCTTCTCTTTCTACTGTAGCTAGAGTCTCCTTCCTCCTCTCCCCTCTTCTATTTCTACTGTAGCTAGAGTCTCCTTCCTCCTCCTACCCTCTTCTCTTTCTACTGTAGCTAGAGTCTCCTTCCTCCTCTCTTCTCTTCTCATTCTACTGTAGTTAGTCTCCTTCCCCCTCCTCCCATCCCCTCTTCTCTTTCTACTGTAGCTAGAGTCTCCTTCCTCCTCCTCCCCTCTTCTCTTTCTACTGTAGTTAGAGTCTCCTTCCTCCTCTCCCCTCTTCTCTTTCTACTGTAGCTAGAGTCTCCTTCCTCCTCCTCCCCTCTTCTCTTCTCTTTCTACTGTAGCTAGAGTCTCCTTCCTCCTCCTCCCCTCTTCTCTTCTCTTTCTACTGTAGCTAGAGTCTCCTTCCTCCTCTCCCCTCTTCTCTTTCTACTGTAGCTAGAGTCTCCTTCCTCCTCCTCCCCTCTTCTCTTTCTACTGTAGCTAGAGTCTCCTTCCTCCTCTCCCCTCTTCTCTTTCTACTGTAGCCAGAGTCTCCGTCCTCCTCCTCCCCTTCCCTCTTCTCTTTCTACTATAGCTATAGTCTCCTTCCTCCACTCCCCTCTTCTCTTTCTACTGTAGTTAGAGTCTCCTTCCTCCTCCTCCCCTCCCCTCTTCTCTTTCTACTGTAGCTAGAGTCTCCTTCCTCCTCCTCCCCTCTTCTATTTCTACTGTAGCTAGAGTCTCCTTCCTCCTCCCCCCCTCTTCTATTTCTACTGTAGTTAGAGTCTCCTTCCTCCTCCTCCCCTCTTCTATTTCTACTGTAGTTAGAGTCTCCTTCCTCCTCTCCCCTCTTCTCTTCTCTTTCTACTGTAGCTAGTGTCTCCTTCCTCCTCCTCCCCTTCCCTCTTCTCTTTCAACTGTAGCTAGAGTCTCCTTCCTCCTCTTCCCCTCTTCTCTTTCTACTGTAGCCAGAGTCTCCTTCTTCCTCCTCCCCTCTTCTCTTTCTACTGTAGCTAGAGTCTCCTTCCTCCTCCTCCCCTCTTCTCCCCTCTTTCTACTGTAGCTAGAGTCTCCTTCCTCCTCTCCCCTCTTCTCTTCTCTTTCTACTGTAGTTAGAGTCTCCTTCCTCCCCTCCCCTCTTCTCTTCTCTTTCTACTGTAGCTTGAGTCTCCTTCCTCCTCCTCCCCTCTTCTCTTTCTACTGTAGTTAGAGTCTCCTTCCTCCTCCTCCCCTCTTCTCTTTCTACTGTAGTTTGAGTCTCCTTCCTCCTCCTCCCCTCTTCTCTTTCTACTGTAGCTAGAGTCTCCTTCCTCCTCCTCCCCTCTTCTCTTCTCTTTCTACTGTAGCTAGAGTCTCCTTCCTCCTCCTCCCCTCTTCTCTTCTCTTTCTACTGTAGCTAGAGTCTCCTTCCTCCTCCTCCCCTCTTCTCTTCTCTTTCTACTGTAGCTAGAGTCTCCTTCCTCCCCTCCCCTCTTCTCTTTCTACTGTAGCTAGAGTCTCCTTCCTCCCCTCCCCTCTTTTCTTTCTACTGTAGCTAGAGTCTCTTTCCTCCTCCTCCCCTCTTCTCTTTCTACTGTAGCTAGAGTCTCCTTCCTCCCCTCTTCTCTTCTCTTTCTACTGTAGCTAGAGTCTCCTTCCTCCCCTCCTCTCTTCTCTTTCTACTGTAGCTAGAGTCTCCTTCCTCCTCGTCCCCTCTTCTCTTTCTACTGTAGCTAGAGTCTCCTTCCTCCCCCTCCCCTCTTCTCGTTCTACTGTAGCTAGAGTCTCCTTCCTCCTCTCCCCTCTTCTCATTCTACTGTAGCTAGAGTCTCCTTCCTCCCCTTCCCCTCTTCTCTTTCTACTGTAGCTATAGTCTCCTTCCTCCCCTCTTCTCTTTCTACTGTAGCTAGAGTCTCCTTCCTCCTCCTCCCCTCTTCTCTTTCTACTGTAGCTAGAGTCTCCTTCCTCCTCTCCCCTCTTCTCTTCTCTTTCTACTGTAGCTAGAGTCTCCTTCCTCCTCCTCCCCTCTTCTCTTCTCTTTCTACTGTAGCTAGAGTCTCCTTCCTCCTCTCCCCTCTTCTCTTTCTACTGTAGCTAGAGTCTCCTTCCTCCTCCTCCCCTCTTCTCTTTCTACTGTAGCTAGAGTCTCCTTCCTCCTCTCCCCTCTTCTCTTTCTACTGTAGCCAGAGTCTCCGTCCTCCTCCTCCCCTTCCCTCTTCTCTTTCTACTATAGCTATAGTCTCCTTCCTCCCCTCCCCTCTTCTCTTTCTACTGTAGTTAGAGTCTCCTTCCTCCTCCTCCCCTCCCCTCTTCTCTTTCTACTGTAGCTAGAGTCTCCTTCCTCCTCCTCCCCTCTTCTATTTCTACTGTAGCTAGAGTCTCCTTCCTCCTCCCCCCCTCTTCTATTTCTATGGTAGTTAGAGTCTCCTTCCTCCTCCTCCCCTCTTCTATTTCTACTGTAGTTAGAGTCTCCTTCCTCCTCTCCCCTCTTCTCTTCTCTTTCTACTGTAGCTAGAGTCTCCTTCCTCCTCCTCCCCTTCCCCTCTTCTCTTTCAACTGTAGCTAGTCTCCTTCCTCCTCTTCCCCTCTTCTCTTTCTACTGTAGCCAGAGTCTCCTTCTTCCTCCTCCCCTCTTCTCTTTCTACTGTAGCTAGAGTCTCCTTCCTCCTCCTCCCCTCTTCTCCCCTCTTTCTACTGTAGCTAGAGTCTCCTTCCTCCTCTCCCCTCTTCTCTTCTCTTTCTACTGTAGTTAGAGTCTCCTTCCTCCCCTCCCCTCTTCTCTTCTCTTTCTACTGTAGCTTGAGTCTCCTTCCTCCTCCTCCCCTCTTCTCTTTCTACTGTAGTTAGAGTCTCCTTCCTCCTCCTCCCCTCTTCTCTTTCTACTGTAGTTTGAGTCTCCTTCCTCCTCCTCCCCTCTTCTCTTTCTACTGTAGCTAGAGTCTCCTTCCTCCTCCTCCCCTCTTCTCTTCTCTTTCTACTGTAGCTAGAGTCTCCTTCCTCCTCCTCCCCTCTTCTCTTCTCTTTCTACTGTAGCTAGAGTCTCCTTCCTCCTCCTCCCCTCTTCTCTTCTCTTTCTACTGTAGCTAGAGTCTCCTTCCTCCCCTCCCCTCTTCTCTTTCTACTGTAGCTAGAGTCTCCTTCCTCCCCTCCCCTCTTTTCTTTCTACTGTAGCTAGAGTCTCCTTCCTCCTCCTCCCCTCTTCTCTTTCTACTGTAGCTAGAGTCTCCTTCCTCCCCTCTTCTCTTCTCTTTCTACTGTAGCTAGAGTCTCCTTCCTCCCCTCCTCTCTTCTCTTTCTACTGTAGCTAGAGTCTCCTTCCTCCTCGTCCCCTCTTCTCTTTCTACTGTAGCTAGAGTCTCCTTCCTCCCCCTCCCCTCTTCTCGTTCTACTGTAGCTAGAGTCTCCTTCCTCCTCTCCCCTCTTCTCATTCTACTGTAGCTAGAGTCTCCTTCCTCCCCTTCCCCTCTTCTCTTTCTACTGTAGCTATAGTCTCCTTCCTCCCCTCTTCTCTTTCTACTGTAGCTAGAGTCTCCTTCCTCCTCCTCCCCTCTTCTCTTTCTACTGTAGCTAGAGTCTCCTTCCTCCTCTCCCCTCCCCTCTTTCTACTGTAGCTAGATTCTCCTTCCTCCCCTCTTCTCTTTCTACTGTAGCTAGAGTCTCCTTCCTCCTCCTCCCCTCCCCTCTTCTCTTTCTACTGTAGTTAGAGTCTCCCTCCTCCTCCCCTCTTCTCTTTCTACTGTAGTTAGAGTCTCCTTCCTCCTCCTCCCCTCTTCTCTTTCTACTGTAGCTAGAGTCTCCTTCCTCCTCCTCCCCTCTTCTCTTTCTACTGTAGCTAGAGTCTCCTTCCTCCTCTCCCCTCTTCTCTTTCTACTGTAGCTAGAGTCTCCTTCCTCCTCCTCCCCTCTTCTCTTTCTACTGTAGCTAGAGTCTCCTTCCTCCTCTCCCCTCTTCTCTTTCTACTGTAGCCAGAGTCTCCGTCCTCCTCCTCCCCTTCCCTCTTCTCTTTCTACTATAGCTATAGTCTCCTTCCTCCCCTCCCCTCTTCTCTTTCTACTGTAGTTAGAGTCTCCTTCCTCCTCCTCCCCTCCCCTCTTCTCTTTCTACTGTAGCTAGAGTCTCCTTCCTCCTCCTCCCCTCTTCTATTTCCACTGTAGCTAGAGTCTCCTTCCTCCTCCCCCCCTCTTCTATTTCTACTGTAGTTAGAGTCTTCTTCCTCCTCCTCCCCTCTTCTATTTCTACTGTAGTTAGAGTCTCCTTCCTCCTCTCCCCTCTTCTCTTCTCTTTCTACTGTAGCTAGAGTCTCCTTCCTCCTCCTCCCCTTCCCCTCTTCTCTTTCAACTGTAGCTAGTCTCCTTCCTCCTCTTCCCCTCTTCTCTTTCTACTGTAGCCAGAGTCTCCTTCTTCCTCCTCCCCTCTTCTCTTTCTACTGTAGCTAGAGTCTCCTTCCTCCTCCTCCCCTCTTCTCCCCTCTTTCTACTGTAGCTAGAGTCTCCTTCCTCCTCTCCCCTCTTCTCTTCTCTTTCTACTGTAGTTAGAGTCTCCTTCCTCCCCTCCCCTCTTCTCTTCTCTTTCTACTGTAGCTTGAGTCTCCTTCCTCCTCCTCCCCTCTTCTCTTTCTACTGTAGTTAGAGTCTCCTTCCTCCTCCTCCCCTCTTCTCTTTCTACTGTAGTTTGAGTCTCCTTCCTCCTCCTCCCCTCTTCTCTTTCTACTGTAGCTAGAGTCTCCTTCCTCCTCCTCCCCTCTTCTCTTCTCTTTCTACTGTAGCTAGAGTCTCCTTCCTCCTCCTCCCCTCTTCTCTTCTCTTTCTACTGTAGCTAGAGTCTCCTTCCTCCTCCTCCCCTCTTCTCTTCTCTTTCTACTGTAGCTAGAGTCTCCTTCCTCCCCTCCCCTCTTCTCTTTCTACTGTAGCTAGAGTCTCCTTCCTCCCCTCCCCTCTTTTCTTTCTACTGTAGCTAGAGTCTCCTTCCTCCTCCTCCCCTCTTCTCTTTCTACTGTAGCTAGAGTCTCCTTCCTCCCCCTCCCCTCTTCTCTTTCTACTGTAGCTAGAGTCTCCTTCCTCCTCTCCCCTCTTCTCATTCTACTGTAGCTAGAGTCTCCTTCCTCCCCTTCCCCTCTTCTCTTTCTACTGTAGCTATAGTCTCCTTCCTCCCCTCTTCTCTTTCTACTGTAGCTAGAGTCTCCTTCCTCCTCGTCCCCTCTTCTCTTTCTACTGTAGCTAGAGTCTCCTTCCTCCCCCTCCCCTCTTCTCGTTCTACTGTAGCTAGAGTCTCCTTCCTCCTCTCCCCTCTTCTCATTCTACTGTAGCTAGAGTCTCCTTCCTCCCCTTCCCCTCTTCTCTTTCTACTGTAGCTATAGTCTCCTTCCTCCCCTCTTCTCTTTCTACTGTAGCTAGAGTCTCCTTCCTCCTCCTCCCCTCTTCTCTTTCTACTGTAGCTAGAGTCTCCTTCCTCCTCTCCCCTCCCCTCTTTCTACTGTAGCTAGATTCTCCTTCCTCCCCTCTTCTCTTTCTACTGTAGCTAGAGTCTCCTTCCTCCTCCTCCCCTCCCCTCTTCTCTTTCTACTGTAGTTAGAGTCTCCCTCCTCCTCCCCTCTTCTCTTTCTACTGTAGTTAGAGTCTCCTTCCTCCTCCTCCCCTCTTCTCTTTCTACTGTAGCTAGAGTCTCCTTCCTCCTCCTCCCCTCTTCTCTTTCTACTGTAGCTAGAGTCTCCTTCCTCCTCTCCCCTCTTCTCTTTCTACTGTAGCTAGAGTCTCCTTCCTCCTCCTCCCCTCTTCTCTTCTCTTTCTACTGTAGCTAGAGTCTCCTTCCTCCTCCTCCCCTCTTCTCTTCTCTTTCTACTGTAGCTAGAGTCTCCTTCCTCCTCCTCCCCTCTTCTCTTCTCTTTCTACTGTAGCTAGAGTCTCCTTCCTCCCCTCCCCTCTTCTCTTTCTACTGTAGCTAGAGTCTCCTTCCTCCTCCTCCCCTCTTTTCTTTCTACTGTAGCTAGAGTCTCCTTCCTCCTCCTCCCCTCTTCTCTTTCTACTGTAGCTAGAGTCTCCTTCCTCCCCCTCCCCTCTTCTCTTTCTACTGTAGCTAGAGTCTCCTTCCTCCTCCTCCCCTCTTCTCATTCTACTGTAGCTAGAGTCTCCTTCCTCCCCTTCCCCTCTTCTCTTTCTACTGTAGCTATAGTCTCCTTCCTCTCCTCCCCTCTTCTCTTTCTACTGTAGCTAGAGTCTCCTTCCTCCTCGTCCCCCTCTTCTCTTTCTACTGTAGCTAGAGTCTCCTTCCTCCCCCTCCCCTCTTCTCGTTCTACTGTAGCTAGAGTCTCCTTCCTCCTCCTCCCCTCTTCTCATTCTACTGTAGCTAGAGTCTCCTTCCTCCCCTTCCCCTCTTCTCTTTCTACTGTAGCTATAGTCTCCTTCCTCCCCTCTTCTCTTTCTACTGTAGCTAGAGTCTCCTTCCTCCTCCTCCCCTCTTCTCTTTCTACTGTAGCTAGAGTCTCCTTCCTCCTCTCCCCTCCCCTCTTTCTACTGTAGCTAGATTCTCCTTCCTCCCCTCTTCTCTTTCTACTGTAGCTAGAGTCTCCTTCCTCCTCCTCCCCTCCCCTCTTCTCTTTCTACTGTAGTTAGAGTCTCCCTCCTCCTCCCCTCTTCTCTTTCTACTGTAGTTAGAGTCTCCTTCCTCCTCCTCCCCTCTTCTCTTTCTACTGTAGCTAGAGTCTCCTTCCTCCTCCTCCCCTCTTCTCTTTCTACTGTAGCTAGAGTCTCCTTCCTCCTCTCCCCTCTTCTCTTTCTACTGTAGCTAGATTCTCCTTCCTCCCTTTCCCCTCTTCTCTTTCTACTGTAGTTAGAGTCTCCTTCCTCCCCTCCCCTCTTCTCTTCTCTTTCTACTGTAGCTAGAGTCTCCTTCCTCCTCCCCCCTCCCCTCTTCTCTTTCTACTGTAGCTAGAGTCTCCTTCCTCCCCTCTTCTCTTTCTACTGTAGCTAGAGTCTCCTTCCTCCCCTTCCCCTCTTCTCTTTCTACTGTAGCTAGAGTCTCCTTCCTCCTCTCCCCTCCCCTCTTTCTACTGTAATTAGAGTCTCCTTCCTCCCCTCTTCTCTTCTCTTTCTACTGTAGCTAGAGTCTCCTTCCTCCTCCTCCCCTCTTCTCTTCTCTTTCTACTAGTGTTAGAGTCTCCTTCCTCCTCCTCCCCTCTTCTCTTTCTACTGTAGCTATAGTCTCCTTCCTCCCCTCCCCCTCTTCTCTTTCTACTGTAGCTAGAGTCTCCTTCCTCCTCCTCCCCTCTTCTCTTTCTACTGTAGCTAGAGTCTCCTTCCTCCTCCTCCCCTCTTCTCTTTCTACTGTAGCTAGAGTCTCCTTCCTCCTCCTCCCCTCTTCTCTTTCTACTGTAGCTAGAGTCTCCTTCCTCCTCCTCCCCTCTTCTCTTTCTACTGTAGCTAGAGTCTCCTTCCTCCCCTTCCCCTCTCCTCTTTCTACTGTAGCTAGAGTCTCCTTCCTCTTCCTCCCCTCTTCTCTTTCTACTGTAGCTAGAGTCTCCTTCCTCCTCCTCCCCTCTTCTCTTCTCTTTCTACTGTAGCTAGAGTCTCCTTCCTCCCCTCTTCTCTTTCTACTGTAGCTAGAGTCTCCTTCCTCCTCCCCTCTTCTCTTCCTAGTTTAAATTTTTTTTTTTTAAAAGCTCAGTGAGAGAAATATACATTTGTCTTTCTCTCTCTCTCTCGCTTCTCCTTAATTTGTTCAAAACAGTTCAAATATTGTCTTTCTCACTCTTTGAGTCAACTTCTTACCACATGTTATGAGCTGCAGTGCTCAGCTAACACAGTAGCTTATGCTTTCAGCACTCTGATTCAGAGGGGTTGGGTTGAATGCTGAAGGCATTTGGGTTGAATGCGGAAGGACATTTCAGTTGAATACATTCAGTTGGACAACTGACGAGGTATCCCCTTTTCCCTTTTCTTTCCCTATATTAATTATATGATCCTTTGATTGGGTGGACAACATGTCAGTTCATGCTGCAAGAGCTCTGGCAGATTGGAAGACATCCTCCGGGACGTTGTCGTAATTACTGTGTAAGTCTATGGAAAGGGGCTGAGAACCATGAGCCTCCTAGGTTTTGTATTGAAGCCAATGTATCCAGAGGAGGACGGAAACTACATTTTACATTTACATTTAAGTCATTTAGCAGACGCTCTTATCCAGAGCGACTTACAAATTGGTGCATTCACCTTATGACATCCAGTGGAACAGCCACTTTACAATAGTGCATCTAAATATTTTAAGGGGGGGGGGTCAGAAGGACTAGCTGTCCTCCGGCTACACCATGGTACTACCCTACAGAGTGCTGTTGAGGCCTTCATTGCAAACAGTGTGTTTTAATCAGGTATTTGGTAATGTGAATATATTTAGTTTCTAAAAAGGATAACTTTGAAATTCACTGAGGAGGATGGTCCTCCCCCTTCCTCCTTTGAGGAGCCTCCACTGATGTCCTTCACATGACGGAGAGAGAGACTGAAATGTGCTTCACATGACAGAGAGATGGAGAGACATGACACGTGTTTCGCATGACAGAGAGAAGGAGAGACTGACATGTGCTTCACATGACAGAGAGATGGAGAGGAGAGGAGTCACATGACAGAGAAATGGAGAGGAGAGGAGTCACATGACAGAGAGATGGAGAGGAGAGGAGTCACATGACATAGAGATGGAGAGAAGAGGAGTCACATGACAGAGAGATGGAGAGGAGAGGAGTCACATGACATAGAGATGGAGAGAAGAGGAGTCACATGACATAGAGATGGAGAGAAGAGGAGTCACATGACAGAGAAATGGAGAGAAGAGGAGTCACATGACAGAGAGATGGAGAGGAGAGGAGTCACATGACATAGAGATGGAGAGAAGAGGAGTCACATGACAGAGAGATGGAGAGGAGAGGAGTCACATGACATAGAGATGGAGAGAAGAGGAGTCACATGACAGAGAAATGGAGAGAAGAGGAGTCACATGACATAGAGATGGAGAGGAGTCACATGACATAGAGATGGAGAGGAGTCACATGACAGAGAGATGGAGAGGAGAGGAGTCACATGACATAGAGATGGAGAGAAGAGGAGTCACATGACAGAGAAATGGAGAGAAGAGGAGTCACATGACATAGAGATGGAGAGGAGTCACATGACATAGAGATGGAGAGGAGTCACATGACATAGAGATGGAGAGAAGAGGAGTCACATGACATAGAGATGGAGAGAAGAGGAGTCACATGACATAGAGATGGAGAGAAGAGGAGTCACATGACATAGAGATGGAGAGAAGAGGAGTCACATGACAGAGAGATGGAGAGAAGAGGAGTCACATGACAGAGAAATGGAGAGAAGAGGAGTCACATGACATAGAGATGGAGAGGAGAGGAGTCACATGACATAGAGATGGAGAGAAGAGGAGTCACATGACATAGAGATGGAGAGGAGAGGAGTCACATGACAGAGAAATGGAGAGAAGAGGAGTCACATGACAGAGAAATGGAGAGAAGAGGAGTCACATGACAGAGAGATGGAGAGGAGAGGAGTCACATGACAGAGAAATGGAGAGAAGAGGAGTCACATGCCATAGAGATGGAGAGGAGAGGAGTCACATGACAGAGAAATGGAGAGAAGAGGAGTCACATGACAGAGAAATGGAGAGAAGAGGAGTCACATGACAGAGAGATGGAGAGGAGAGGAGTCACATGACAGAGAGATGGAGAGAAGAGGAGTCACATGCCATAGAGATGGAGAGGAGAGGAGTCACATGACAGAGAAATGGAGAGAAGAGGAGTCACATGACCCTGCTGTAAAGGTCTGCGTTCCAAAGTCCACTATATAGGGCCTAGGGTGTCAGTGGAGCAGCAGGGTATTGCAGTAAATGAGATATGTCACTGGGACCACTACATAGGGCCTAGGGTGTCAGTGGAGCAGCAGGGTATTGCAGTAAATGAGATATGTCACTGGGACCACTACATAGGGCCTAGGGTGTCAGTGGAGCAGCAGGGTATTGTAGTATATGAGATATGTCACTGGGACCACTACATAGGGCCTAGGGTGTCAGTGGAGCAGCAGGGTATTGCAGTAAATGAGATGGGACCACTATATAGGGCCTAGGGTGTCAGTGGAGCAGCAGGGTATTGCAGTAAATGAGATATCTCACTGGGACCACTACATAGGGCCTAGGGTGTCAGTGGAGCAGCGGGGTATTGCAGTAAATGAGATATCTCACTGGGACCACGTTAACATTAGACTCACACTGACTCAGACTTTTGTGGTCAAGGACTCTGGCTGGCGCAATGGCAGACACTCACCACAGGGGGCGCCTCAGTGAAGACTCCTCTCCCCATCCCTAAGGATTTTAGTGTTAAAATTACTTTACTGGATTTTACTGGGGGGTCGCTGAGGAAAGGGGAGTTTACCTAAGATAATTACATGCTGACATCATAAACAGTGTCACAGCAAATGAGGTTAATATGAAAGGTGGGGGCTGTGTGTGCAGGGTCTGAGAGAGAGAGAGAGAGAGAGAGAGAGAGAGAGAGAGAGAGAGAGAGAGAGAGAGAGAGAGAGAGAGAGAGAGAGAGAGAGAGAGAGAGAGAGAGAGAGAGAGAGAGAGAGAGAGAGACAGAGACAGAGACAGAGAGAGAGAGAGAGGAGAGAGAGAGAGAGAGAGAGAGAGAGAGAGAGAGAGAGGGAGGGAGGGAGGGAGGGAGGGAGGGAGGGAGGGAGGGAGAGAGAGAGGGAGCTAACTAGTCCATATATTTACTCAGTGTCCCCTGACTCTGTCCCCTAACTAGTCCATATATTTACTCAGTGTCCCCTAACTAGTCCATATATTTAATTAAGCAGCCAGTTCAAACAGGAAACTCAAGTGTTTGCATCAGCTGAAAGCTGCCTTCAATTGATTAATACTGGTAATAATAATTGATTCATTGCTCTGACATTGAGCATTCTCTGAAGGAGCAGAGCCTAACACCGACCTGAAATGTTCTCAGTGCTGACAAGAATGATAGGAAACATTGAACACAACGAGAGGGAACATTGAACACAACCTGAGAGGGAACATCGAACACAACCTGAGAGGAAACATTGAACACAACCTGAGAGGAAACATTGAACACAACCTGAGAGGAAACATTGAACACAACCTGAGAGGAAACATTGAACACAACCAGAGAGGAAACACTGAACACAACCTGAGAGGAAACCATTGAACACAACCTGAGAGGAAACCATTGAACACAACCTGAGAGGGAACATTGAACACAACCTGAGAGGAAACCATTGAACACAACCTGAGAGGAAACATTGAACACAACCTGAGAGGAAACATTGAACACAACCTGTGAGGGAACATCAAACACAACCTGAGAGGAAACACTGAACACAACCTGAGAGGAAACCATTGAACACAACCTGAGAGGAAACCATTGAACACAACCTGAGAGGAAACATTGAACACAACCAGAGAGGAAACATTGAACACAACCAGAGAGGAAACATTGAACACAACCAGAGAGGAAACATTGAACACAACCTGTGAGGAAACATTGAACACAACCTGAGAGGAAACATTGAACACAACCTGAGAGGAAACATCAAACACAACCATAGACTTTCCAAAAGGAAATGATGCACTGTGATGATTTCCATCCGATTAGATTAGCTCTACCAAGGCTACACTTCCACATGTGTAAAACCCACCCTACCGTCGTACCTTTCTTGCAGTAAGACCAGCACTGAATCAGCTGATAGAAAAGGTTTTACTTGAAATCAAATCAAATCAAATCCAATGTATTTATAAAGCCCTTCGTACATCAGCTAATATCTCAAAGTGCTGTACAGAAACCCAGCCTAAAACCCCCAACAGCTAGTAATACAGGTGTATAAGCACGGTGGCTAGGAAAATCTCCCTAGAAAGGCCAAAACCTAGGAAGAAACCTAGAGAGGAACCAGGCTATGAGGGGTGGCCAGTCCTCTTCTGGCTGTGCCGGGTGGAGATTATAACAGGGGTTTGGTAACAAGGCTGGCTAACAGTGAAGGACAGAGGAACTTCAGGGGTTAGTTAACAAGGCTGGCTAACAGTGAAGGACAGAGGAACTTCAGGGGTTAGTTAACAAGGCTGGCTAACAGTGAAGGACAGTGGAACTTCAGGGGTTAGTTAACAAGGCTGGCTAACAGTGAAGGACAGTGGAACTTCAGGGGTTTGGTAACAAGGCTGGCTAACAGTGAAGGACAGAGGAACTTCAGGGGTTAGTTAAGTGTATGGCTTACGATGAATGGCTTACTACTTACTAGGACTGGGTTGATATGTGGTCGTATTACCTGGCTACCTTATGATGAACGCTCCCTCAAGGTAAGTCGTCTGGACAATGACTACATTTATAATTCTAAATGTACTTCCTACACTTTCAAAGCCGAAGTTTCCTGGTCTACACTTTCTATTCTCTCATGGTTTAATGCAACCCAATTCATTCTGATCTGGCTTTGCCATGATTGAATCCTCATGTGTTCATTACCAAGACTGTGTTTCCCTCTAAGGTCTCAACATGAACTTTTACACACTCTCCTCCCTCTCCTCCCTCTCCTCCCTCTCCTCCCTCTCCTCCCTCTCCTCTCCTCTCCTTCCTCTCCTCCCTCTCCTCCCTCTCCTTCCTCTCCTCCCTCTCCACCCTCTGCTCTCCTCTCCTCTCCTCCCTCTCACCCTCTCTCCCTCTCCTCCCTCTCCTCCCTCTCCTCCCTCTCCTCCATCTCCTCTCCTCTCCTTCCTCTCCTCCCTCTCCTCCCTCTCCTCC